>NC_090336.1:75910277-76075720 GCF_035084215.1 Heptranchias perlo
AGAGGGACAGGGACAGGGACAGGGACAGGGACAGGGATAGGGACTGGGATAGGGACAGGGATAGGGACAGGGACAGGGACAGGGACTGGGATAGGGACAGGGATAGGGACACTGACAGGGATAGGGACAGGGACAGGGATAGGGAGAGGGAGAGGGAGAGGGAGAGGGACAGGGATAGGGACAGGGACAGGGACAGGGACTGGGATAGGGACATGGACAGGGATAGGGACAGGGACAGGGACAGGGACAGGGATAGGGAGAGGGACAGGGAGAGGGACAGGGATAGGGACAGGGACAGGGACAGGGACTGGGATAGGGACATGGACAGGGATAGGGACAGGGACAGGGACAGGGACAGGGATAGGGACAGGGACAGGGACAGGGACAGGGATCGGGATAGGGACAGGGACAGGGACAGGGATAGGGAGAGGGACAGGGAGAGGGACAGGGATAGGGACAGGGATAGGGACAGGGATAGGGACAGGGACAGGGACAGGGACTGGGATAGGGACAGGGATAGGGACACCGACAGGGATAGGGACAGGGACAGGGATAGGGAGAGGGAGAGGGAGAGGGACAGGGACAGGGATAGGGACAGGGACAGGGACAGGGATAGGGACACGGACAGGGATAGGGACAGGGACAGGGACAGGGATAGGGACAGGGACAGGGATAGGGACAGGGACAGGGATAGGGATAGGGACAGGGACAGGGACAGGGATAGGGAGAGGGACAGGGACAGGGATAGGGACAGGGACAGGGACAGGGACACGGACAGGGACTGGGACAGGGACTGGGACAGGAACAGGGACAGGGACAGGGACAGGGACAGGGATAGGGACAGGGACAGGGACAGGGACTGGGACTGGGACAGGGACTGGGACAGGAACAGGGACAGGGACAGGGACACGGACAGAAACAGGGACAGGGATAGGGACAGGGACAGGGACAGAGACAGGGATAGGGACAGGGACAGGGATAGGGATAGGGACAGGGACAAGGACAGGGACACGGACAGGGACAGGGACAGGGACAGGGACAGGGACAGGGACAGGGACACGGACACGGACAGGGACAGGGACACGGACAGGGACAGGGACAGGGACAGGGACTGGGATAGGGACAGGGATAGGGACAGGGATAGGGACAGGGACAGGGACAGGGACAGGGACACGGACAGGGACAGGGACAGGGATAGGGACAGGGACACGGACAGGGATAGGGACAGGGACAGGGACAGGGATAGGGAGAGGGACAGGGATAGGGACAGGGACAGGGACAGGGACAGGGACAGGGACTGGGATAGGGACAAGGATAGGGAAAGGGACAGGGACAGGGACTGGGATAGGGACAGGGATAGGGACACGGACAGGGATAGGGACAGGGATAGAGAGAGGGACAGGGACAGGGACAGGGATAGGGACACGGACAGGGACACGGACAGGGATAGGGACAGGGACAGGGACAGGGACAGGGATAGGGACAGGGACAGGGACACGGACAGGGACTGGGACAGGAACAGGGACAGGGACAGGGACAGGGACAGGGACAGGGACTGGGACTGGGACAGGGACTGGGACAGGCACAGGGACAGGGACACGGACAGGGACAGGGACAGGGATAGGGACAGGGACAGGGACAGGGATAGGGTCAGGGACAGGGATAGGGATAGGGATAGGGACAGGGACAGGGACACGGACAGGGATAGGGTCAGGGACAGGGATAGGGATAGGGACACGGACAGGGACAGGGACAGGGATAGGGACAGGGACGGGGACAGGGACAGGGATAGGGACAGGGACAGGGACAGGGACAGAGACAGGGATAGGGATAGGGACAGGGATAGGGACAGGGATAGGGACAGGGACAGAGACAGGGATAGGGATAGGGACAGGGACAGGGACAGGGACAGGGATAGGGACAGGGACAGGGACAGGGACAGGGACAGGGACTGGGATAGGGACAGGGATAGGGACACGGACAGGGATAGGGACACGGACAGGGACAGGGACAGGGATAGGGACAGGGACAGGGACACGGACAGGGACAGGGACAGGGACAGGGACAGGGACAGGGACTGGGATAGGGACAGGGATCGGGACACGGACAGGGATAGGGACAGGGACAGGGATAGGGAGAGGGAGAGGGACAGGGACAGGGACAGGGACAGGGACAGGGATAGGGACACGGACAGGGATAGGGACAGGGACAGGTATAGGGACAGGGACAGGGGTAGGGATAGGGACAGGGACAGGGACAGGGATAGGGAGAGGGACAGGGACACGGACAGGGATAGGGACAGGGACAGGGACAGGGACAGGGACACAGACAGGGACTGGGACAGGGACTGGGACAGGAACAGGGATAGGGACAGGGACAGGGACAGGGACAGGGATAGGGACAGGGACAGGGACTGGGACTGGGACAGGGACAGGGATAGGAACAGGGACAGGGATAGGGACAGGGATAGGGACACGGACAGGGACAGGGACAGGGACAGGGACAGGGATAGGGACAGGGACAGGGACAGGGACAGAGACAGAGACAGGGATAGGGATAGGGACAGGGACAGGGACAGGGATAGGGATAGGGATAGGGACAGGGACAGGGACACGGACAGGGACAGGGACACGGACAGGGACAGGGATAGGGACAGGGACAGGGACAGGGACACGGACAGGGACAGGGACAGGGACAGGGACAGGGACACGGACAGGGACAGGGATAAGAACATAAGAAATTGGAGCAGGAGTAGGCCAATCGGCCCCTCGAGCCTGCCCCGCCATTCAATAAGATCATGGCTGATCTGATCCCAACCACAAATCTAAAGAACACAAGAAGTCGGAGCAGGACCCGGCCACATAGCCCCTGGGCCCTCTCCGCCACCCACAGGGCATTGACCGATCCGAACTCAGCTTCATGTCCAATTTCCTGCCCGCTCCCCATAACCCCTAATTCCCTTTACTTCTAGGAAACTGTCTATTTCTGTTTTAAATTTATCTGATGATGTAGCTTCCACAGCTTCCTGGGGCAACAAATTCCACAGACCTACCACCCTCTGAGTGAAGAAGTTTCTCCTCATCTCAGTTTTGAAAGAGCAGCCCCTTATTCTAAGATTATGCCCCCTAGTTCTAGTTTCACCCATCTTTGGGAACATCCTTACTGCATCCACCCGATCAAGACCCTTCACAATCTTATATGTTTCAATAAGATCGCCTCTCATTCTTCTGAACTCCAATGAGTAGAGTCCCAATCTACTCAACCTCTGCTCATATGTCCGCCCCCTCATCCCCGGGATTAACCGAGTGAACCTTCTTTGTACTGCCTCGAGAGCAAGTATGTCTTTTCTTAAGTATGGAGACCAAAACTGTATGCAGTATTCCAGGTGCGGTCTCACCAATACCTTATATAACTGCAGCAATACCTCCTTGTTTTTATATTCTATCCCCCGAGCAATAAAAGCCAACATTCCGTTGGCTTTCTTGATCACCTGCTGCACCTGCATACCAACTTTTTGATTTTCTTGCACAAGGACCCCCAGATCCCTTTGTACTGCAGTACTTTCCAGTCTCTCGCCATTAAGAAAATAACTTGCTCTCTGATTTTTCCTGCCAAAGTGCATAACCTCACATTTTCCAATATT
This sequence comes from Heptranchias perlo, assembly GCF_035084215.1. Taxonomy (NCBI): domain Eukaryota; kingdom Metazoa; phylum Chordata; class Chondrichthyes; order Hexanchiformes; family Hexanchidae; genus Heptranchias; species Heptranchias perlo. The sequence goes on from NC_090336.1 coordinate 75,913,921, forward strand.
ATATTGCATCTGCCAAATCTCCGCCCACTCACCCAGCCTGTCTATATCCCCTTGCAGGTTTTTTATGTCCTCCTCACTCTCTACTTTCCCTCCCATCTTTGTATCATCTGCAAATTTTGATATGTTGCACTCGGTCCCCTCCTCCAAATCGTTAATATAGATTGTAAAGAGTTGGGGACCCAGCACCGACCCCTGTGGAACACCACTGGTTACTGGTTGCCAGTCCGAAAATGAACCATTTATCCCAACTCTCTGCTTCCTGTTCGATAACCAATCCTCCACCCATGCCAGAATATTACCCCCAATCCCGGGATTTTTTATCTTAAGTAATAATCTTTTATGTGGCACCTTGTCGAATGCCTTCTGGAAGTCTAAATACACTATGTCCACTGGTTCCCCTTTATCCACCCTATACGTTATATCCTCGAAGAACTCAAGCAAATTTGTCAGACATGACTTCCCCTTCATAAAGCCATGCTGACTTTGTCCTATTAAATTATGCTTATCTAAATGTTCCGTTACTGTCTCCTTAATAATAGACTCCAAAATTTTACCCACCACAGATGTTAAGCTAACTGGCCTATAATTTCCAGCCTTCTGCCTACTACCCTTTTTAAATAACGGTGTTACATTAGCAGTTTTCCAATCTGCCGGGACCTCTCCTGAGTCCAGGGAATTTTGGAAAACTATCACCAAAGCATCCACAATCCCTACTGCCACTTCCCTCAAGACCCTAGGATGGAAGCCATCAGGTCCAGGGGATTTATCCGCCTTGAGTCCCATTATTTTACTGAGTACCATCTCCTGAGTGATTTTAATCGTATTTAGCTCCTCCCCCCCGAGAGTCCCCTGTTTGTCCAGTGTTGGGATATTCTTAGTGTCCTCTACTGTAAAGACTGAAACAAAATATTTGTTCAGCATTTTTGCCATCTCCATGTTTCCCATCATTAATTTCCCGGTCTCATCCTCTAAGGGACCTATGTTTGCCTTAGCCACCCTTTTTCTTTTTATATAACTATAGAAACTCTTGCTATCTGTTTTTATATTTTTTGCTAATTTCTTTTCATAATCTAACTTCCCTTTCTTAATCAATCCTTTAGTTACTTTTTGCTGTCTTTTGAAGAATTCCCAATCTTCTATCCTCCCACTAAGTTTGGCTACCTTATATGTCCTTGTTTTTCGTCGGATACTATCCTTGATTTCTTTACTTAGCCACGGATGGCTGTCATTTCTTTTACACCCTTTTTTCCTCAGTGGAATATATTTATTTTGAAAGTTGTAAAATAACTCCCTAAATGAACACCACTGCTCATGTACCGTCTTACCCTTTAATCTATTTTCCCAGTCCACTTTAATCAATTCCGCTCTCATACCATCATAGTCTCCTTTATTCAAGCTCAGTACGCTTGTTTGAGAATCAACCTTCTCACCCTCTAATTGGATATGGAATTCAACCATGTTGTGGTCGCTCGTTCCAAGGGGATCCTTAACTAGGACATTATTAATTAATCCTGACTCATTACACAGGACCAGGTCCAAGGTTGCCTGCCCCCTTGTAGGATCAGTTACATACTGCTCAAGAAATCCATCCCTGATGCACTCAATGAACTCGTCCTCAAGGCTGCTCTGCCCAATTTGATTTGTCCAGTTAATATGATAATTAAAATCCCCCATAATTATGGCTGTTCCCTTATTACATGCCCCGACTATCTCCTGATTAATACTTCTTCCAGCAGAGTTGCAACTATTAGGAGGCCTATATACTACGCCCACTAATGTTTTTTTTCCCTTATTATTCCTTATCTCCACCCAAACTGTTTCATTATCTTGATGCTTTGTCCCAATATCATTTCTCTGTATTACAGTGATTCCTTCCTTTATTAACATAGCCACCCCACCTCCCCTTCCTTCCTGCCTGTCCTTCCTGATTGTTAAATACCCTGGCATATTTAATTCCCAGTCGTTGTCACCCTGCAGCCATGTTTCTGTAATGGCCACAAGATCATACCCATACGTAGTTATTTGTGCCGTTAACTCGTCCATTTTATTACGAATGCTACGTGCATTCAGATAAAGAACTTTCAAATCTGTTTTGTGACGCTTAGTTCCTGCTTTTTCCTTTTTTAACACTTTACCTATTACTCCATACCTTCTGTCCCTTCCTGTTACGCTTTCCTCTCTCTCCCTGCTCAGGTTCCCAACCCCCTGCCACTTTAGTTTAAACCCTCCCCAACAGCACTAGCAAACACTCCTCCTAGGACAGCGGTCCCGGCCCTGCCCAGGTGCAGACCATCCGGTTTGTACTGGTCCCACCTCCCCCAGAACCGTTTCCAGTGTCCCAGGAATTTGAATCCCTCCCCCTTGCACCATTCCTCTAGCCACGTATTCATTTGAAATATCCTCCTATTTCTACTCTGACTAGCACATGGCACTGGCAGCAATCCTGAGATTACTACCTTTGAGGTCCTATTTTTTAATTTACCTCCTAACTCCCTATATTCTGCTTTTAGGACCTCATCCCCTTTTTTACCTATATCGTTGGTGCCTATGTGCACCACGACAGCTGGCTGTTCGCCCTCCCCCTCCAAAATGTTCTGTAGCCGCTCCGAGACATCCTTGATCCTTGCACCAGGGAGGCAACACACCATCCTGGAGTCTCGGTTGCGGCCGCAGAAACGCCTGTCTATTCCCCTTACAATTGAGTCCCCTATCACTATAGCTCTGCCACTCTTTTTCCTCCCAGCCTGTGCAGCAGAGCTACCCGTGGTGCCAGGAAGTTGGCTGCTGCTGCCTTCCCCTGATAAGTCATCCCCCCCAACAGCATCCAAAGTGGCATATCTGTTTGAGAGGGGGATGGCCACAGGGGACCCCTGCACTACCTGCCTGCATCTCTTACTCTTCCTGGTGGTCACCCATTCACTTCCTGCCTGTATACCCTTTACCTGCGGTGTGACCAACTCGCTAAACGTGCTATCCACGAGTTTCTCTGCATCGCGGATGCTCCACAGTGAGTCCACCCGCAGCTCCAGCTCCGAGATACGATCGGTCAGTAGCTGCAGGTGGACACGGACACTGACAGGGATAGGGTCAGGGACAGGGATAGGGATAGGGATAGGGACAGGGACAGGGACAAGGACACGGACAGGGATAGGGTCAGGGACAGGGATAGGGACAGGCACACGGACAGCGACAGGGACACGGACAGTGACAGGGACACGGACACGGACAGGGACAGGGACAGGGACAGAGACAGGGATAGGGATAGGGACAGGGACAGGGACAGGGACAGGGACACGGACAGGGACAGGGACAGGGACACGGACAGGGACAGGGACAGGGACAGGGACAGGGACAGGGACAGGGATAGGGACTGGGGACAGGGACAGGGACAGGGACACTGACAGGGATAGGGTCAGGGACAGGGATAGGGATAGGGACAGGGACACGGACACGGACAGGGATAGGGTCAGGGACAGGGATAGGGACAGGGACAAGGACAGGGATAGGGATAGGGACACGGACACGGACAGGGACAGGGACAGGGACAGGGACAGGGAGAGGGACAGGGACAGGGACAGGGACACGGACACGGACACGGACACGGACAGGGACACGGACACGGACACGGACACGGACAGGGACAGGGACAGGGACAGGGACAGGGACAGGGATAGGGATAGGGACAGGGACAGGGATAGGGATAGGGACAGGGACAGGGACAGGGACACGGACAGGGACACGGACAGGGGACAGGGAAATGGACATGGACAGGGACAGTGACAGGGATAGGGATAGGGACAGGGACAGGGAAAGGGATTGGGACAGGGAGAGGGACAGGGACAGGGACACGGACAGGGACAGGGACAGGGACAGGAACAGGGAGAGGGGTAGGGACAGGGATAGGGACAGGGACAGGGATAGGGACAGGGACAGGGACAGGGAAACGGACAGGGATAGGGATAGGGACAGGGAGAGGGACAGGGATAGGGACAGGGACACGGACAGGGACAGGAACAGGGAGAGGGACAGGGATAGGGACAGGGACAGGGATAGGGATAGGGACAGGGACAGGGACAGGGACAGGGACACGGACAGGGATAGGGACAGGGATAGGGACAGGGACAGGGACACGGACAGGGACAGGGACAGGGACAGGGACAGGGACAGGGACACGGACAGGGACAGGGACAGGGACAGGCACAGTGACGGGGACGGGGACAGGGACAGGGACAGGGACAGGGACAGGGACACGGATACGGACAGGGACAGGGACAGGGACAGGGACAGGGACACGGATACGGACAGGGACAGGGACAGGGACAGGGACAGGGACACGGATACGGACAGGGACAGGGACACGGACACGGACAGGGACAGGGACAGGGACAGGGACACAGACATGGATACGGACAGGGACAGGGACACGGATACGGACAGGGACAGGGACAGGGACACGGATACGGACAGGGACAGGGACACGGATACGGACAGGGACAGGGACAGGGACACGGACACGGACAGGGACAGGGACAGGGACAGGGACAGGGACAGGGACACAGAGACGGATACGGACAGGGACAGGGACAGGGACAGGGACACAGGACTCAGACAGGGACACGGACACAGGACTCAGACAGGGACAGGAGGGATTCCTGATGTAATATCACTGGGACCAGGATCAGGATTTCCTCCCAAATATGCTCCAATAGCACCTGATGACATCACCCTTCAGTAAAGCAATGCCAGATTACAGCTAGAAGTAAAATCTTTTATTGAAAATGTAGGAGCTTTAGTTTCACTGCACATTGTTCGAAAAGCCGATCGAAGAATAAAACACGTCCATTAAAATGATTGCCGCATTCAAATATCGTCTCAAGTCTAAAGTACTAACTAACTCTCAAACATCCATTCTCTCCGTCCATCCTTAAGTTGGAGGCCCCTCAGGGAGCAGCCTCCCCCGCCACCCCCTTCTGTAACCCGCCCAAGCGAGCATCTTCACGTGTGAGCTCAGGCTGGTCGACTGTGGAGGGCATCACACAGCTAAACCTCACCCGCAATATCCACACATTCCCACAGGGGTCTCTGGAGAGCAATGAGGATCTGTTTGCCTTCCCTGGTGCAGGTGTGCTGAGGCAGAAGGTTTTAATGTGAGAAACATATCTTGTAATTTCCGGGTTAAAATAACTGAAACATTGCGGATTAATAAAGAGCTGAACCGATACCTGCACCTCACTTAAATTGCAACATCGAGCGCTGAGCTAAAAAGCAAACTTTACAATCGTGAACCCATTGCCTGTGACGAGTGTGTGTGTGTGAATCCACTCAGTCGGCGATGACGGAGGGCAGGAGCCGAACGCCTGTACCTCAGTGCTCTAAGGGTTGACTGTACGGTCAGTCGGGAGCAGGTCAACTCCCAGATCCTTTGCAACAGAGTTCTGAAAAATAGAAAAGGTTGGTTTGTAACAGGAGACGGGAGAGATTAAAACACCAGGAACAATAATCCTGGACTTTGTCCAAAGGGTGAAGTGGTGTTAAATATCCATGGTTTGAACACTCGACTGGTTAGTTACTGCTTTGTCCCAGTTACTCTCTGGTGTGACACACTTATACCCAGTTACTCTCTGGTGTGACACACTTATACCCAGTCATTCTCTGGTGTGACACACTTACACCCAGTTACTCTCTGGTGTGACACACTTATACCCAGTTACTCTCTGGTGACACACTTATACCCAGTCATTCGCTGGTGACACACTTACACCCAGTTACTCTCTGGTGTGACACACTTATACCCAGTTACTCTCTGGTGACACACTTATACCCAGTTACTCTCTGGTGACACACTTATACCCAGTTACTCTCTGGTGTGACACACTTATACACAGTTATTCTCTGGTGACCCACTTATACCCAGTTATTCTCTGGTGTGACACACTTATACCCAGTTACTCTCTGGTGACACACTTATACACAGTCATTCTCTGGTGACACACTTATACCCAGTCATTCTCTGGTGACACACTTACACCCAGTTACTCTCTGGTGTGACACACTTATACCCAGTTATTCTCTGGTGACCCACTTATACCCAGTTATTCTCTGGTGTGACCCACTTATACCCAGTTATTCTCTGGTGTGACACACTTATACCCAGTCATTCTCTGGTGTGACACACTTACACCCAGTTACTCTCTGGTGTGACACACTTATACCCAGTTATTCTCTGGTGTGACACACTTAGACCCAGTTATTCTCTGGTGTGACACACTTAGACCCAGTTATTCTCTGGTGTGACACACTTATACCCAGTCATTCTCTGGTGACACACTTATACCCAGTCATTCTCTGGTGTGACACACTTATACACAGTTATTCTCTGGTGTGACCCACTTATACCCAGTTATTCTCTGGTGTGACACACTTATACCCAGTTACTCTCTGGTGACACACTTATACCCAGTCATTCTCTGGTGACACACTTACACCCAGTTACTCTCTGGTGTGACACACTTATACCCAGTTATTCTCTGGTGACCCACTTATACCCAGTTATTCTCTGGTGTGACCCACTTATACCCAGTTATTCTCTGGTGTGACACACTTATACCCAGTCATTCTCTGGTGTGACACACTTACACCCAGTTATTCTCTGGTGTGACACACTTAGACCCAGTTATTCTCTGGTGTGACACACTTAGACCCAGTTATTCTCTGGTGTGACACACTTATACCCAGTCATTCTCTGGTGACACACTTATACCCAGTTATTCTCTGGTGTGACACACTTATACCCAGTTACTCTCTGGTGACACACTTATACCCAGTCATTCTCTGGTGACACACTTATACCCAGTCATTCTCTGGTGACACACTTACACCCAGTTACTCTCTGGTGTGACACACTTATACCCAGTTATTCTCTGGTGACCCACTTATACCCAGTTATTCTCTGGTGTGACCCACTTATACCCAGTTATTCTCTGGTGTGACACACTTATACCCAGTTATTCTCTGGTGTGACACACTTATACCCAGTCATTCTCTGGTGTGACACACTTACACCCAGTTACTCTCTGGTGTGACACACTTATACCCAGTCATTCTCTGGTGTGACACACTTACACCCAGTTACTCTCTGGTGTGACACACTTATACCCAGTTACTCTCTGGTGACACACTTATACCCAGTCATTCGCTGGTGACACACTTACACCCAGTTACTCTCTGGTGTGACACACTTATACCCAGTTACTCTCTGGTGACACACTTATACCCAGTTACTCTCTGGTGACACACTTATACCCAGTTACTCTCTGGTGTGACACACTTATACACAGTTATTCTCTGGTGACCCACTTATACCCAGTTATTCTCTGGTGTGACACACTTATACCCAGTTACTCTCTGGTGACACACTTATACACAGTCATTCTCTGGTGACACACTTATACCCAGTCATTCTCTGGTGACACACTTACACCCAGTTACTCTCTGGTGTGACACACTTATACCCAGTTATTCTCTGGTGACCCACTTATACCCAGTTATTCTCTGGTGTGACCCACTTATACCCAGTTATTCTCTGGTGTGACACACTTATACCCAGTCATTCTCTGGTGTGACACACTTACACCCAGTTACTCTCTGGTGTGACACACTTATACCCAGTTATTCTCTGGTGTGACACACTTAGACCCAGTTATTCTCTGGTGTGACACACTTAGACCCAGTTATTCTCTGGTGTGACACACTTATACCCAGTCATTCTCTGGTGACACACTTATACCCAGTCATTCTCTGGTGTGACACACTTATACACAGTTATTCTCTGGTGTGACCCACTTATACCCAGTTATTCTCTGGTGTGACACACTTATACCCAGTTACTCTCTGGTGACACACTTATACCCAGTCATTCTCTGGTGACACACTTATACCCAGTCATTCTCTGGTGACACACTTACACCCAGTTACTCTCTGGTGTGACACACTTATACCCAGTTATTCTCTGGTGACCCACTTATACCCAGTTATTCTCTGGTGTGACCCACTTATACCCAGTTATTCTCTGGTGTGACACACTTATACCCAGTCATTCTCTGGTGTGACACACTTACACCCAGTTATTCTCTGGTGTGACACACTTAGACCCAGTTATTCTCTGGTGTGACACACTTAGACCCAGTTATTCTCTGGTGTGACACACTTATACCCAGTCATTCTCTGGTGACACACTTATACCCAGTTATTCTCTGGTGTGACACACTTATACCCAGTTACTCTCTGGTGACACACTTATACCCAGTCATTCTCTGGTGACACACTTATACCCAGTCATTCTCTGGTGACACACTTACACCCAGTTACTCTCTGGTGTGACACACTTATACCCAGTTATTCTCTGGTGACCCACTTATACCCAGTTATTCTCTGGTGTGACCCACTTATACCCAGTTATTCTCTGGTGTGACACACTTATACCCAGTTATTCTCTGGTGTGACACACTTATACCCAGTCATTCTCTGGTGTGACACACTTACACCCAGTTATTCTCTGGTGTGACACACTTAGACCCAGTTATTCTCTGGTGACACACTTATACCCAGTCATTCTCTGGTGTGACACACTTGTACCCAGTTACTCTCTGGTGTGACACACTTACACCCAGTTACTCTCTGGTGTGACACACTTATACCCAGTCATTCTCTGGTGACACACTTGCACCCAGTTACTCTCTGGTGTGACACACTTATACCCAGTTACTCTCTGGTGTGACACACTTATACCCAGTCATTCTCTGGTGACACACTTATACCCAGTCATTCTCTGGTGACCCACTTATACCCAGTTATTCTCTGGTGTGACACACTTATACCCAGTTACTCTCTGGTGTGACACACTTATACCCAGTTACTCTCTGGTGTGACACACTTATACCCAGTTACTTTCTGGTGTGACACACTTATACCCAGTTACTTTCTGGTGTGACACACTTATACCCAGTTACTCTCTGGTGTGAGACACTTAGACCCAGTTACTCTCTGGTGTGAGACACTTATACCCAGTTACTCTCTGGTGTGACACACTTATACCCAGTTACTCTCTGGTGTGACACACTTATACCCAGTCATTCTCTGGTGTGACCCACTTATACCCAGTTATTCTCTGGTGTGACACACTTATACCCAGTTATTCTCTGGTGTGACACACTTATACCCAGTTATTCTCTGGTGTGACCCACTTGGACCCAGTTATTCTCTGGTGTGAGACACTTATACCCAGTCATTCTCTGGTGTGACCCACTTATACCCAGTTATTCTCTGGTGTGACACACTTATACCCAGTCATTCTCTGGTGTGACCCACTTATACCCAGTTATTCTCTGGTGTGACACACTTATACCCAGTTATTCTCTGGTGTGACACACTTATACCCAGTTATTCTCTGGTGTGACACACTTATACCCAGTCATTCTCTGGTGTGACCCACTTATACCCAGTTATTCTCTGGTGTGACACACTTATACCCAGTTATTCTCTGGTGTGACACACTTATACCCAGTCATTCTCTGGTGTGACACACTTATACCCAGTTATTCTCTGGTGTGACACACTTATACCCAGTTATTCTCGGGTGTGACACACTTATACCCAGTTACTCTCTGGTGTGACACACTTAGACCCAGTCATTCTCTGGTGACACACTTACACCCAGTTATTCTCTGGTGTGACACACTTATACCCAGTTATTCTCTGGTGTGACACACTTATACCCAGTTACTCTCTGGTGTGACACACTTAGACCCAATCATTCTCTGGTGACACACTTAGACCCAGTTATTCTCTGGTGTGACACACTTACACCCAGTTATTCTCTGGTGTGACACATTTATACCCAGTCATTCTCTGGTGTGACACACTTATACCCAGTTATTCTCTGGTGTGACACACTTATACCCAGTCATTCTCTGGTGACACACTTATACCCAGTCATTCTCTGGTGTGACACACTTATACCCAGTCATTCTCTGGTGACACACTTACACCCAGTTACTCTCTGGTGTGACACACTTATACCCAGTTACTCTCTGGTGTGACACACTTATACCCAGTCATTCTCTGGTGACACACTTATACCCAGTCATTCTCTGGTGACACACTTACACCCAGTTCGTCTCTGGTGTGACACACTTATACCCAGTCATTCTCTGGTGTGAGACACTTATACCCAGTTATTCTCTGGTGTGACACACTTATACCCAGTTATTCTCTGGTGTGACACACTTATACCCAGTTACTCTCTGGTGTGACACACTTAGACCCAGTTATTCTCTGGTGTGAGACACTTACACCCAGTTATTCTCTGGTGTGACACACTTATATCCAGTCATTCTCTGGTGTGACGCACTTATACCCAGTTATTCTCTGGTGTGACACACTTATACCCAGTTATTCTCTGGTGTGACACACTTATACCCAGTTACTCTCTGGTGTGACACACTTATACCCAGTTACTCTCTGGTGTGACACACTTATACCCAGTTATTCTCTGTTGTGACAAACTTATGCCCAGTTACTCTCTGGTGTGACACACTTATACCCAGTTATTCTCTGTTGTGACACACTTATACCCAGTTACTCTCTGGTGTGACACACTTATACCCAGTTATTCTCTGGTGTGACCCACTTAGACCCTGTTACTCTCTGGTGTGACACACTTAGACCCAGTTACTCTCTGGTGTGACACACTTATACCCAGTTATTCTCTGGTGTGACACACTTATACCCAGTTACTCTCTGGTGTGACACACTTATACCCAGTTATTCTCTGGTGTGACACACTTAAACCCAGTTACTCTCTGGTGTGACACACTTATACCCAGTTATTCTCTGGTGTGACCCACTTATACCCAGTTATTCTCTGGTGTGACACACTTAGACCCAGTTATTCTCTGGTGTGACACACTTATACCCAGTTACTCTCTGGTGTGACACACTTATACCCAGTTATTCTCTGGTGTGACCCACTTATACCCAGTTATTATCTGGTGTGACACACTTAGACCCAGTTATTCTCTGGTGTGACACACTTACACCCAGTTATTCTCTGTTGTGACACACTTATACCCAGTTACTCTCTGGTGTGACACACTTATACCCAGTTATTCTCTGGTGTGACACACTTATACCCAGTTACTCTCTGGTGTGACACACTTATCCCCAGTTATTCTCTGGTGTGACACACTTGGACCCAGTCATTCTCTGGTGTGACACACTTATACTCAGTTATTCTCTGGTGTGACACACTTATACCCAGTTATTCTCTGGTGTGACACACTTAGACCCAGTCATTCTCTGGTGTGACACACTTATACCCAGTTACTCTCTGGTGTGACACACTTAGACCCAGTCATTCTCTGGTGTGACACACTTATACCCAGTTACTCTCTGGTGTGACACACTTACACCCAGTTATTCTCTGGTGTGACACACTTATACCCAGTTATTCTCTGTTGTGACCCACTTAGACCCAGTTACTCTCTGGTGTGACACACTTAGACCCAGTTACTCTCTGGTGTGACACACTTACACCCAGTTATTCTCTGGTGTGACACACTTATACCCAGTTATTCTCTGGTGTGACACACTTATACCCAGTTACTCTCTGGTGTGAGACACTTACACCCAGTTACTCTCTGGTGTGACACACTTATACCCAGTTATTCTCTGGTGTGACACACTTATACCCAGTTACTCTCTGGTGTGAGACACTTATACCCAGTTATTCTCTGGTGTGACCCACTTAGACCCAGTTACTCTCTGGTGTGACACACTTAGACCCAGTTACTCTCTGGTGTGACACACTTATACCCAGTTATTCTCTGGTGTGACACACTTATACCCAGTTATTCTCTGGTGTGACCCACTTATACCCAGTTATTCTCTGGTGTGACCCACTTATACCCAGTTATTCTCTCGTGTGACCCACTTATACCCAGTCATTCTCTGGTGTGACACACTTATACCCAGTCATTCTCTGGTGACACACTTATACCCAGTCATTCTCTGGTGACACACTTATACCCAGTTATTCTCTGGTGTGACCCACTTATACCCAGTTACTCTCTGGTGTGAGACACTTATACCCAGTTATTCTCTGGTGTGACACACTTAGACCCAGTTATTCTCTGGTGTGACACACTTATACCCAGTTATTCTCTGGTGTGACCCACTTATACCCAGTTATTCTCTGGTGTGACACACTTATACCCAGTTATTCTCTGGTGTGACCCACTTATACCCAGTCATTCTCTGGTGACACACTTATACCCAGTCATTCTCTGGTGTGACACACTTATACCCAGTCATTCTCTGGTGACACACTTATACCCAGTTATTCTCTGGTGTGACCCACTTATACCCAGTTATTCTCTGGTGTGACACACTTAGACCCAGTTATTCTCTGGTGTGACACACTTACACCCAGTTATTCTCTGTTGTGACACACTTATACCCAGTTACTCTCTGGTGTGACACACTTAGACCCAGTTATTCTCTGGTGTGACACACTTATACCCAGTTACTCTCTGGTGTGACACACTTATACCCAGTTATTCTCTGGTGTGACACACTTCGACCCAGTCATTCTCTGGTGTGACACACTTATACCCAGTTATTCTCTGGTGTGACACACTTATACCCATTTATTCTCTGGTGTGACACACTTCGACCCGGTCATTCTCTGGTGTGACACACTTCTACCCAGTTACTCTCTGGTGTGACACACTTAGACCCAGTCATTCTCTGGTGTGACACACTTATACCCAGTTACTCTCTGGTGTGACACACTTATACCCAGTTATTCTCTGGTGTGACCCACTTAGACCCAGTTACTCTCTGGTGTGACACACTTAGACCCAGTTACTCTCTGGTGTGACACACTTACACCCAGTTATTCTCTGGTGTGACACACTTATACCCAGTTATTCTCTGGTGTGACACACTTATACCCAGTTACTCTCTGGTGTGAGACACTTACACCCAGTTACTCTCTGGTGTGACACACTTATACCCAGTTATTCTCTGGTGTGACACACTTATACCCAGTTACTCTCTGGTGTGAGACACTTATACCCAGTTATTCTCTGGTGTGACCCACTTAGACCCAGTTACTCTCTGGTGTGACACACTTAGACCCAGTTACTCTCTGGTGTGACACACTTATACCCAGTTATTCTCTGGTGTGACACACTTATACCCAGTTACTCTCTGGTGTGAGACACTTATACCCAGTTATTCTCTGGTGTGACCCACTTAGACCCAGTTACTCTCTGGTGTGACCCACTTAGACCCAGTTACTCTCTGGTGTGACACACTTATACCCAGTTATTCTCTGGTGTGACACACTTATACCCAGTTATTCTCTGGTGTGACCCACTTATACCCAGTTATTCTCTGGTGTGACCCACTTATACCCAGTTATTCTCTCGTGTGACCCACTTATACCCAGTCATTCTCTGGTGTGACACACTTATACCCAGTCATTCTCTGGTGACACACTTATACCCAGTCATTCTCTGGTGACACACTTATACCCGGTTATTCTCTGGTGTGACCCACTTATACCCAGTTACTCTCTGGTGTGAGACACTTATACCCAGTTATTCTCTGGTGTGACACACTTATACCCAGTTATTCTCTGGTGTGACCCACTTATACCCAGTTATTCTCTGGTGTGACACACTTATACCCAGTTTTTCTCTGGTGTGACCCACTTTTTCCCAGTCATTCTCTGGTGACACACTTATACCCAGTCATTCTCTGGTGTGACACACTTATACCCAGTCATTCTCTGGTGACACACTTATACCCAGTTATTCTCTGGTGTGACCCACTTATACCCAGTTATTCTCTGGTGTGACACACTTAGACCCAGTTATTCTCTGGTGTGACACACTTACACCCAGTTATTCTCTGTTGTGACACACTTATACCCAGTTACTCTCTGGTGTGACACACTTAGACCCAGTTATTCTCTGGTGTGACACACTTATACCCAGTTACTCTCTGGTGTGACACACTTATACCCAGTTATTCTCTGGTGTGACACACTTCGACCCAGTCATTCTCTGGTGTGACACACTTATACCCAGTTATTCTCTGGTGTGACACACTTATCCCCATTTATTCTCTGGTGTGACACACTTAGACCCGGTCATTCTCTGGTGTGACACACTTATACCCAGTTACTCTCTGGTGTGACACACTTAGACCCAGTCATTCTCTGGTGTGACACACTTATACCCAGTTACTCTCTGGTGTGACACACTTACACCCATTTTTTCTCTGGTGTGACACACTTATACCCAGTTATTCTCTGGTGTGACCCACTTAGACCCAGTTACTCTCTGGTGTGACACACTTAGACCCAGTTACTCTCTGGTGTGACACACTTACACCCAGTTATTCTCTGGTGTGACACACTTATACCCAGTTATTCTCTGGTGTGACACACTTATACCCAGTTACTCTCTGGTGTGAGACACTTACACCCAGTTACTCTCTGGTGTGACACACTTATACCCAGTTATTCTCTGGTGTGACACACTTATACCCAGTTACTCTCTGGTGTGAGACACTTATACCCAGTTATTCTCTGGTGTGACCCACTTCGACCCAGTTACTCTCTGGTGTGACACACTTAGACCCAGTTACTCTCTGGTGTGACACACTTATACCCAGTTATTCTCTGGTGTGACACACTTAGACCCAGTTATTCTCTGGTGTGACACACTTATACCCAGTTATTCTCTGGTGTGACACACTTAGACCCAGTTACTCTCTGGTGTGACACACTTATACCCAGTTATTCTCTGGTGTGACCCACTTATACCCAGTTATTCTCTGGTGTGACACACTTATACCCAGTTATTCTCTGGTGTGACACACTTATACCCAGTTATTCTCTGGTGTGACCCACTTATACCCAGTTATTCTCTGGTGTGACCCACTTATACCCAGTTATTCTCTGGTGTGACCCACTTATACCCAGTCATTCTCTGGTGTGACACACTTATACCCAGTCATTCTCTGGTGAAACACTTATACCCAGTTATTCTCTGGTGTGACCCACTTATACCCAGTTATTCTCTGGTGTGACCCACTTATACCCAGTTACTCTCTGGTGTGAGACACTTATACCCAGTTATTCTCTGGTGTGACACACTTAGACCCAGTTATTCTCTGGTGTAACACACTTATACCCAGTTATTCTCTGGTGTGACCCACTTATACCCAGTTATTCTCTGGTGTGACACACTTATACCCAGTTATTCTCTGGTGTGACCCACTTATACCCAGTCATTCTCTGGTGACACACTTATACCCAGTCATTCTCTGGTGTGACACACATATACCCGGTCATTCTCTGGTGACACACTTCGACCCAGTTATTCTCTGGTGTGACACACTTATACCCAGTCATTCTCTGGTGACACACTTATACCCAGTTACTCTCTGGTGTGACACACTTATACCCAGTTATTCTCTGGTGTGACACACTTATACCCAGTTAATCTCTGGTGTGACCCACTTAGACCCAGTTATTCTCTGGTGTGACACACTTATACCCAGTTACTCTCTGGTGTGACACACTTATGCCCAGTTATTCTCTGCTGTGACACACTTACACCCAGTTACTCTCTGGTGTGACACACTTAGACCCAGTTATTCTCTGGTGTGACACACTTATACCCAGTTATTCTCTGGTGTGACACACGTAGACCCAGTTATTCTCTGGTGTGACACACTTACACCCAGTTACTCTCTGGTGTGACACACTTACACCCAGTTACTCTCTGGTGTGACACACTTAGACCCAGTTATTCTCTGGTGTGACACACTTAGACCCAGTTATTCTCTGGTGTGACACACTTACACCCAGTTACTCTCTGGTGTGACACACTTAGACCCAGTCATTCTCTGGTGTGACACACTTAGACCCAGTCATTCTCTGGTGTGACACACTTAGACCCAGTTATTCTCTGGTGTGACACACTTATACCCAGTTATTCTCTGGTGTGACACACTTATACCCAGTTACTCTCTGGTGTGACACACTTAGACCCAGTTATTCTCTGGTGTGACACACTTAGACCCAGTTATTCTCTGGTGTGACACACTTATACCCAGTTATTCTCTGGTGTGACACACTTATACCCAGTTACTCTCTGGTGTGACACACTTAGACCCAGTTACTCTCTGGTGTGACACACTTAGACCCAGTTATTCTCTGGTGTGACACACTTATACCTAGTTATTCTCTGGTGTGACACACTTATACCCAGTTATTCTCTGGTGTGACACACTTATACCCAGTTACTCTCTGGTGTGACACACTTAGACCCAGTTACTCTCTGGTGTGACACACTTAGACCCAGTTATTCTCTGGTGTGACACACTTATACCCAGTTATTCTCTGGTGTGACCCACTTATACCCAGTTATTCTCTGGTGTGACACACTTATACCCAGTTACTCTCTGGTGTGACACACTTATACCCAGTTACTCTCTGGTGTGACCCACTTATGCCCAGTTATTCTCTGTTGTACCATCCAGCACAGTATACAGGACGAATGAGGCCAAAAGGCAGATCTCGCTGTAAAACCCAGGATCCATTAGATTTTCATAGAATCAGAAATTTACAGCACAGAGGGAGGCCATTCGGCCCATCATGTCCGTGCCGGCCAAAAAAGAGCCCCCAGCCTAATCCCACTTTCCAGCCCTTGGTCCGTCGCCCTGTGGGTTTCGGCTCTTCAGGGGCACATCCAGGTACTTTTTAAATGAGTTGAGGGTTTCTGCCTCTCCCACCCTCTCAGGCAGTGAGTTCCAGACCCCCACCACCCTCTGGGTGAAAAATTTCTCCTCAGCTCCCCTCTAATCCTTCTACCAATTACTTTAAATCTATGCCCCCTGGTTATTGACCCCTCTGCTAAGGGAAATAGGTCCTTCCTGTCCACCCAATCTCGGCCCCTCAAAATTTTATACACCTCAATTAAATCTCCCCTCAGCCTCCTCTGTTCCAAGGAAAACAACCCCAGCCTATCCAATCTTTCCTCATAGCTAAAATTCTCCAGTCCTGGCAACATCCTCGTAAATCTCCTCTGCACCCTCTCCAGTGCAATCACATCCTTCCTGTAATGTGGTGACCAGAACTGTACACAGTACTCAAGCTGCGACCTAACCAATGTTTTATACAGTTCGAGCATAACCTCCCTGCTCTTATATTCTATGCCTCGGCTAATAAAGGAAAGTATCCCGTTTGCCTTTTTAACCACCTTATCTACCTGTCCTGCTACCTTCAGGGATCTGTGGACATGCACTCCAAGGTCCCTCACTTCCTCCACACCTCTCAGTATCCTCCCATTTATTGTGTATTCCCTTGCCTTGTTTGCCCTCCCCAAATGCATTACCTCACATTTCTCCGGATTGAACTCCATTTGCCACTTTTCTGCCCACCTGACCAGTCCATTGATATCTTCCTGCAGTCGACAGCTTTCCTCCTCACTATCAACCACACGGACAATTTTTGTATCATCTGCAAACTTCTTAATCATGCCCCATACATTTAAGTTCAAATCATTGATATAGGAACATAGGAACAGGAGTAGGCCATTCAGCCCCTCGTGCCTGCTCCGCCATTTGATAAGATCATGTCTGATCTGTGATCTAACTCCATATACCTGCCTTTGGCCCATATCCCTTAATACCTTTGGTTGCCAAAAAGCCATCTATCTCAGATTTAAATTTAGCAATTGAGCTCGTATCAATTGCCGTTTGCGGAAGAGAGTTCCAAACTTCTACCACCCTTTGTGTGTAGAAATGTTTTCTAATCTCGCTCCTGAAAGGTCTGGCTCTAATTTTTGGACTGTGCCCCCTACTCCTAGAATCCCCAACCAGCGGAAATAGTTTCTCTCTATCCACCCTATCTGTTCCCCTTAATATTTTATAAACTTCGATCAGATCTCGTTCGGTACCAGCACTTTCCCCCCCCTTTAGTTTAATTAACTTCTCTAATACTTTCCAATTTTTATTATAATATCTCAGCTCACTTTTAACCAATTCAGCATTTACCTCCTCGCCAATATCCTTCTCCTTTGTAAACTCTGAAGTTAAATCCTTGTTAAATATCCCACCAATTTCCACTTATCTTCGACTAACTCACTGACCCACCTCACCTTTAACAATTCTCATCTTACTGATATATTTTAGAATACTTCACTGTTCCTTTAATAGTTTTTGTGATTCTCTTCTTATCCTCGCTCCTTGCTTTTCTTATCCCTCTCTTAACCTCTTTCCTTATTTTCTCACATTCTCTTATTTCTATCATTGCTGTCGTCCCCTTATATCCTCCTCTTCAAAATTAATTCGTTTCCATTTGCCATTTATCCACGGCATTCTGAATTTTGAAGCAGTCTCTTAATTTAATAGTTTATATTTATTGCTACAACTTTGCAATCTCTTTTTTTTAAAACATCCCACTGTTGCTCCACAATCCGGTGAGATTATTTCTCCCTCCCCCCCTCTCCCTTTGGCCATCTCACTCCTCATCTTTCCAGTTTTTGTACTAAGTGACAGTCTCACCATGTGATTGACCACATTGACGTGATAGGGAATGGCTCCGTGATGATCACACTCTGCAACGTGAAGTCTCTCGGGGTCTCCGGGAGTCAGCACAGGAATCCCAGCTTCAGACTGCGAGGGTATAAACACATCGTACCGGTTAATTGGACTTAATCTGTGAGCTGATCACCCAAAGCCCATACTGCAGGACACCTGAGGTCAGGACCGACGATGGGATCGATCAGTAGGAACCAGTCAGGAGTCACCAGGTGCTGACGTCTAAACCCGACTCAGAGACCCAAACTTTAACAAGAATATTCCATGGGTTGATTTAGCGACACCTGTCAGCATGCGGCCTAATATTTGAGTGAAACGTTCCTTTGTCATTCCCTAGTTTATTGTAGATCCATTGGTGACTAGCATGCAAAGGAGTTCTACACAGATCGGTTCACCAGCCACTTGCAGTGGGAATTAAAGTGCTGGAGTCTATCATCAGGGAGGGAGTGACTGAGCACTGAGCAAGCACTAGCTGATCAGAGAGAGTCAGCATGGATTTCAGAAGGGTAGGTCATGTCCGATTAATCTAGTTGAATTTTTTGAGGAGGTCACTAGCGCAGTGAACAGGGGAGTGTCTATGGATGTTGTTTATAGAGACTTCCAGAAGGCATCTGATAAGGTTCCACACAAGAGATTATTGGCAAAAATGAGAGTGCTCATGGAAATGGAGGTCAGCCATGATCTGATTGAATGGCGGAGCAGGCTCGAGGGGCCGATTGGCCAACTCCTGCTCCTATTTCTTATGTTCTTATGTTCACCTTGTGACTTGGGTTGGTAATTGGGTGGGACGTAGACGACAGAGAGTGGGACACATAGAGTCATAGAGTCATAGAGTTATACAGCACGGATAGAGGCCCTTCGGCCCATCGTGTCCGCGCCGGCCATCAGCCCTGTCTACTCTAATCCCATATTCCAGCATTTGGTCCGTAGCCTTGTATGCTATGGCATTTCAAGTGCTCATCCAAATGCTTCTTGAATGTTGTGAGGGTTCCTGCCTCCACAACCCTTTCAGGCAGTGAGTTCCAGACTCCAACCACCCTCTGGGTGAAAAAGTTCTTTCTCAAATCCCCTCTAAACCTCCCGCCTTTTACCTTGAATCTATGTCCCCTTGTTATAGAACCCTCAACGAAGGGAAAAAGCTCCTTAGTATCCATCCTATCTGTGCCCCTCATAATTTTGTACACCTCAATCATGTCCCCCCTCAGCCTCCTCTGCTCCAAGGAAAACAAACCCAATCTTCCCAGTCTCTCTTCATAGCTGAAGCGCTCCAGCCCTGGTAACATCCTGGTGAATCTCCTCTGCACCCTCTCCAAAGCGATCACATCCTTCCTGTAGTGTGGCGACCAGAACTGCACACAGTACTCCAGCTGTGGCCTAACCAGTGTTTTATACAGCTCCATCATAACCTTCTTGCTCTTATATTCTATGCCTCGGCTAATAAAGGCAAGTATCCCATATGCCTTCTTTACCACCTTATCTACCTGTTCCGCCGCCTTCAGGGATCTGTGAACTTGCACACCAAGATCCCTCTGACCCTCTGTCTTGCCTAGGGTCCTCCCATTCATTGTGTATTCCCTTGCCTTGTTAGTCCCTCCAAAGTGCATCACCTCGCACTTTTCCGGGTTAAATTCCATTTGCCACTGTTCCGCCCATCTGACCAACCCATCTATATCGTCCTGCAGACTGAGGCTATCCTCCTCGCTATTTACCACCCTACCAATCTTTGTATCATCAGCGAACTTACTGATCATACCTTTTACATTCATATCCAAGTCATTAATGTAGACCACAAACAGCAAGGGACCCAGCACCGATCCCTGTGGTACCCCACTGGCCACAGGCTTCCAGTCACAAAAACAACCTTCGACCATCACCCTCTGCCTTCTGCCACTAAGCCAGTTTTGTATCCAAAGTGCCAAGGCACCCTGGATTCCATGGGCTCGTACCTTCTTGACCAGTCTCCTGTGGGGGACTTTATCGAAGGCCTTACTGAAATCCATGTATACCACATCCACTGCGTTACCCTCATCCACACGCCGAGTCACCCCCTCAAAAAATTCAATCAAATTAGTCAGACATGATCTTCCCTTGACAAAGCCATGTTGACTATCCCTGATTAATCCTTGCTTCTCCAAGTGGAGACTAATTTTGTCCTTCAGAATTTTTTCCAATAATTTTCCTACCACGGATGTTAGGCTCACTGGCCTGTAGTTCCCTGGTTTTTCCCTACTCCCCTTCTTGAATAATGGTATTACATTAGCGGTTCTCCAGTCCTCTGGCACATCCCCTGTGGCCAGAGAGGTTCTGAATATATGTGTCAGAGCCCCCGCAATCTCCTCCTTTGCCTCACACAATAGCCTGGGATACATTTCGTCCGGGCCTGGGGATTTATCCATTTTTAGGCCTGCTAAAACCGCCAATACCTCCTCCCGCTCGATGTTAATATGTTCGAGTATATCACAGTCCCCCTGCCATATTTCTATGTCTACATCGTCCTTCTCCATAGTGAAAACAGATGCAAAAAATTCATTTAGAACCCCTCCTACATCTGCCGGCTCCACACACAGATTGCCATTTTTGTCCCTAATGGGCCCTATTTTTTCCCTAGTTATCCTCTTACCCTTAATATACTTATAAAACATCTTAGGATTTTCCTTTATTTTGCTCGCCAGTGTTATTTCATGGCCCCTCCTTGATCTCCTAATTTCTTTTTTAAGTATCCCCCTGCACTTTTTGTACTCCTCTAGGGTTTCCTCCGTCTTTAGCCTTTTGTATCTGCCAAAAGCCCTCCTTTTTTTCCTAATCCATTCTCGTATATCCCCTGACATCCAAGGTTCCCTGGAGTTCTTGGAACCACCCTTGACCTTTACGGGAACATGTTGCCATTGTATGGTCTCAATCTCACTTCTGAAAGACTCCCATTGCTCCGATGCGGATTTTCCTACAAGCAGCTGATCCCAGTCCATTTTGGCCAGATCCTGCCGTATCCTATTAAAATCGGCCTTCCCCCAATTTAGAACCTTTATTTCCGGCCCCTCCCTGTCCTTTTCCATGACCACCTTAAATCTCACCGAATTATGGTCACTCTCACCAAAGTGCTCACCTACTAGCACTTCTTCCACTTGGCCGGCCACATTCCCTAGAATTAGGTCCAGTACCGCCCCCTCTCTTGTAGGACTTTCTACATGCCGGCTCAAAAAGCTCTGATTGGCAGGATGTGACGAGTGGTGTTCCTCAGGGATCTGTACTGGGGCCTCAACTTTTCACCATATTTATCAATGACTTGGATGAAGGAAGAGAGAGTTGTATATCCAAGTTTTCAGATGACACTAAGTTAGGAGGGACAGTAAGATGTGCAGATTGGAGAAGAAAGTTACAAAGGGACATTAAGTGAGTGTCAGATGGAGTTCAATGTGGGGAAGTGTGAGGTCATCCACTTTGGATCCAAGAAAGATAAAGCAGAGGCAGTAGTAGAGGCGGGTACAATTTTGTCTTTTAAAAAGCATTTGGACAGTTACATGGGTAAGATGGGTATCGAGGGATATGGGCCAAGTGCAGGCAATTGGGACTAGCTTAGTGGTATAAACTGGGCGACATGGACATGTTGGGCCGAAGGGCCTGTTTCCATGTTGTAAACTTCTATGATTCTAAATGGTGAGAAACTAGGGGCTATGGAGGAGCAGAGGGATTTGGGTGTCCAGGTACAGAAATCACTAAAACCTAGTGCACAGATACAAAAAGTAATCAAAAAAACTAATGGAATATTGGCCTTTATCTTATAGAAACATTGGAACAGGAGGAGGCCATTCAGCCCCTCGAGCCTGTTCCGCCATTCAATTAGATCACAGCTGATCTGCACCTCAACTCCATTTACCTGCCTTTAATCCATATCCCTCGATACCCTCACCCAACAAAAATCTATTGATTTAAATCTTGAAAGCTCCAATTGATCCCCAGCATCCATGGCCTTTTGGGGGAAGAGAATTCCAGATTTCCACTCCCCTTTGTGTGAACAGGATCTCGGGGATTGGAATTCAAAAGTAAGGAAGTGATGCTTCAATTGTACGCAGCCCAGGTTAGACCCCATCTGGAGCTTCTGGGCGCTAAATTGGGCTGTGTAGCGTCCGTTGGTTCGACATCCAAGATGACGTCTTGGCTGCGCACGCACATTTCCAGCGTGATGTGCGCCAGACGCCATCTTGGTATAGGAGTTAGCGCAGGCGCAGATAACGAACGCTGGCTGCATGTAAAGTAAGGAGAAAATGGCTTCAATCAGTGTACAACGCTGATTTAAAGTGATAGACACCATTTTGGGTCTTAACACTCAACTCAACGCACAGTCTTAACCCCGACCATCTGAACGTGTCTTAGAGTGTCTGGAGGACCCCCCACCAGCGCTATTTAAAGGGACCGTGCAGGATTTACAGGTTAGTGGCTGGATTATTGCTTCTGGCATTTGTACCTGTTTTTGGAGGTCTCCTAGACTCCAATACTAGGACACGGGGACATAGCCTAACATTTAGAGCCAGGACGTGCAGGAGTGAAGTTAGGAAATGCTTCTACACACAGAGGGTGGGAGATGTTTGGAACTCTCTTCTACAGACGGCAGTTGATGCTAGCTCACTTGTGAATGTTAAATCTGAGATTGATAGATTTGTGTGAACCAAGGGTATTAAGGGATATGGGGCTAAGGTGGGTATATGGAGTGAGGTCACAGGTTCACCATGATCTCATTGAATGGTGGAACAGGCTCGAGGGGCTAAATGCCACGGCCACTTGCTGCCTCCTGATATGCGCCACCTTCTCCTGCAAGAAAACGGGACGTGTGTCTGGGTGATGTGCCTGTCATGGTTGAATAGCTGCCAGTGTGTGGGGCCTGTGAGTTGTGGGTGGGCGGCTTGAAACAGTGGTAATGTGTGAGGGTGAGAGGAAGCCTCTGATTGGAAGAGTTGAGTACTGATGGAGAGAGTTTATTGGTCTGTGGGTGATGGGGGTGCAGTGGGTGGAGCAGTTGGTCGGAGACGTCACTCGACAGTTGACCTCACTCACCTTGACCACTCATGTCAAAGCATTGAACTCCTTCCTGCACTGCATCCATGTTCATGATGCTGTGCCCCTGGCATTGACTTCGTCCCCCGCTGCCTCCCACTGCCTTTTGGGAATATGTCTGGAGGGTCTCTTGCTCCCCCCAAACACTGCGGATAGAGGATGCCCCTCCTTCTGTCCACCTCTATTGGTTGATAGCGCTGTTTAACTATCAACTACAACAACTTCTTGCATTTTAAGCTATCGGTGGGTTAACTGTTTAACTATCGGTGGGTTAACTGTTTAACTATCGGCGGGTTAACTGTTTAAGCGCCTTTAAACGTCCCAGGGTGCTTCACAGGAGCGATTATCATCAGATTTTGACACCGAGCCATAAGGAGATATCGGGACAGGTGACCAAAAGCTCGGTCAAAGAGGGAGGTTTTAAGGAGCGTCTTAAAGGAGGAGAGAGAGGGGGAGAGATGGAGAGGGGGAGAGGGGGAGAGGTTTAGGGAGGGAATTCCAGAGCTCAGGGCCCAGGCAGCTGAAGGCACGGCCGCCAATGGTGGAGCGATAGAAATCGAGGATGCAGAAGAGGCCAGAATTAGAGGAGCAATTATGTGAACAATTATTTATACTTCCACAACACATCAAACAAAGAAAATGGATCAGAAACATGCACAATTTTCTAACTCATAACTTAATACGGTGTACGATTCAGGCGGAGCATTGGAACAATTGGATCTGCCCAGACCTGGGCCGCACACACATCACATGGTGACATTATTATTTCAGACGCTCCTTAAAACCTCCCTCTTTGACCAAGACTTTGGTCACCTGTCCTAATATCTCCTTCTGTGGCTCGGTGTCAATTTTTTTTTGATAATCGCTCCTGTGAAGCGCCTTGGAACGTTTTACTACATTAAAGGCTCTGTATAAATGCAAGATGTTGTTGGTGTTGTAAAATAAACCGAGCCAGCAGCAAACCTCACATCTCACACACACTGTTTCAGAGAGACTTTCAGGGGCTACAAAAAAAATACTAAAACTAAACACAGGCTTTCTAAAGAGACAGTTCACTGAGAACAAAAACTTCTGTACATAAGAAATAGGAGCAGGAGTAGGTCATTCGGCCCCTCGAGCCTGCTCCGCCATTCAATCAGATCATGGCTGATCTTTGACCTCAACTCCACTTTCCCGCCCGATCCCCATATCCCTTGATTCCCTTAGAGTCCAAAAATCTATTGATCTCAGCCTTGAATATACTCAACGACTGAGCATCCACAGCCCTCTGGGGTAGACAATTCCAAAGATTCACAACCCTCTGAGTGAAGAAATTCCTCCTCATCTCAGTCCTAAATGTCCGACCCCTTATCCTGAGACTATGCCCCCTAGTTCCAGACTCTCCAGCCAGAGGAAACAATCTCTCAGCATCAGTCGAACAGCAGAAAAAGGGACAGGATCGTCCCCTTGATTCCATCAGACGAATTTATCATTTTGCATTTAAACCAATCTTCAATTTCCGATGTTTGCGATTTAACCCCATTCTGTCCTGATTCAAAGTCTGAAGATCACAGTCTTGGAGCTCACTCAATCCTGTTACCTCCTGGATAATTCTGAACAGGATTCCCTGTTGGGATATGGGAGGGGTGTAATGAGATAGAGTAAAGGGGGGAAAGGGATGCTGAGATTACAGTTCAGAGTCCCAGTCCCTTTCTCGGTTCACTCTCTGGACCCGCTATTACTCCGAGTCCACATCCCGTCAGACCCTGCTCACAACTCCCACATCCCGTCAGACCCTGCTCACAACTCCCACATCCCATTAGACCCTGCTCACAACTCCCACATCCCGTCAGACCCTGCTCACAACTCCCACATCCCATTAGACCCTGCTCACAACTCCCGCATCCCATTAGACCCTGCTCACAACTCCCACATCCCATTAGACCCTGCTCACAACTCCCACATCCCATTAGACCCTGCTCACAACTCCCACATCCCATCAGACCCTGCTCACAACTCCCACATCCCATTAGACCCTGCTCACAACTCCCACATCCCATTAGACCCTGCTCACAACTCCCACATCCCATTAGACCCTGCTCACAACTCCCACATCCCATCAGACCCTGCTCACAACTCCCACATCCCATCAGACCCTGCTCACAACTCCCACATCCCATTAGACCCTGCTCACAACTCCCACATCCCATTAGACCCTGCTCACAACTCCCACATCCCATCAGACCCTGCTCACAACTCCCACATCCTGTTGACCCTTGCTCACAACTCCCACATCCCCATTAGACCCTGCTCACAACTCCCACATCCCATTAGACCCTGCTCACAACTCCCACATCCCATTAGACCCTGCTCACAACTCCCACATCCCATTAGACCCTGCTCACAACTCCCACATCCCATTAGACCCTGCTCACAACTCCCACATCCCATTAGACCCTGCTCACAACTCCCACATCCCATTAGACCCTGCTCACAACTCCCACATCCCATTAGACCCTGCTCACAACTCCCACATCCCATTAGACCCTGCTCACAACTCCCACATCCCATTAGACCCTGCTCACAACTCCCACATCCTGTCAGACCCTGCTCACAACTCCCACATCCCATCAGACCCTGCTCACAACTCGCACATCCCATTAGACCCTGCTCACAACTCCCACATCCCATCAGACCCTGCTCACAACTCCCACATCCCATTAGACCCTGCTCACAACTCCCGCATCCCATTAGACCCTGCTCACAACTCCCACATCCATTAGACCCTGCTCACAACTCCCACATCCTGTCAGACCCTGCTCACAACTCCCACATCCCATTAGACCCTGCTCACAACTCCCACATCCTGTCAGACCCTGCTCACAACTCCCACATCCCATTAGACCCTGCTCACAACTCCCACATCCATTAGACCCTGCTCACAACTCCCACATCCCATTAGACCCTGCTCACAACTCCCACATCCCATCAGACCCTGCTCACAACTCCCACATCCCGTCAGACCCTGCTCACAACTCCCACATCCCATCAGACCCTGCTCACAACTCCCACATCCCATTAGACCCTGCTCACAACTCCCACATCCCGTCAGACACTGCTCACAACTCCCGCATCCCATGAGACCCTGCTCACAACTCCCACATCCCATTAGACCCTGCTCACAACTCCCACATCCCATTAGACACTGCTCACAACTCCCACATCCCATTGGACCCTGCTCACAACTCCCACATCCCATCAGACCCTGCTCACAACTCCCACATCCCATCAGACCCTGCTCACAACTCCCACATCCCGTCAGACCCTGCTCACAACTCCCACATCCCATCAGACCCTGCTCACAACTCCCACATCCCATCAGACCCTGCTCACAACTCCCACATCCCATTAGACCCTGCTCACAACTCCCACATCCCATTAGACCCTGCTCACAACTCCCACATCCCGTCAGACCCTGCTCACAACTCCCGCATCCCATTAGACCCTGCTCACAACTCCCGCATCCCATTAGACCCTGCTCACAACTCCCACATCCCATTAGACCCTGCTCACAACTCCCGCATCCCATTAGACCCTGCTCACAACTCCCGCATCCCATTAGACCCTGCTCACAACTCCCGCATCCCATGAGACCCTGCTCACAACTCCCGCATCCCATGAGACCCTGCTCACAACTCCCGCATCCCATTAGACCCTGCTCACAACTCCCGCATCCCATTAGACCCTGCTCACAACTCCCGCATCCCATTAGACCCTGCTCACAACTCCCGCATCCATTAGACCCTGCTCACAACTCCCACATCCCATTAGACCCTGCTCACAACTCCCACATCCCATTAGACCCTGCTCACAACTCCCAAATCCCATTAGACCCTGCTCACAACTCCCGCATCCCATTAGACCCTGCTCACAACTCCCACATCCCATTAGGCCCTGCTCACAACTCCCAAATCCCATTAGACCCTGCTCACAACTCCCACATCCCATTAGACCCTGCTCACAACTCCCGCATCCCATTAGACCCTGCTCACAACTCCCAAATCCCATTAGACCCTGCTCACAACTCCCACATCCCATTAGACCCTGCTCACAACTCCCACATCCATTAGGCCCTGCTCCGGCTGCCGTCAGGAGCTGCAATGCAAAGTGGAGGGGGAGAGAAAGAGAGAGAGCCAGACGTCGTCCGACGCTGGAACGTAAGACGTGGGGGGGGAGAACGGGAAGATCGGGGGATAGTGGAAGATTGGGGGGGAGAGGGGAAGATCGGGGGGGGGGGAGAGGGAAAGATCGGGGGGGGGAGAGGGGAAGATCGGGGGGAGAGGAGAAGATCGGGGGGGAGAGGGGAAGATCGGGGGGGGGAGAGGGGAAGATCGGGGGGGAGAGGAGAAGATCGGGGGGGAGAGGGGAAGATCGGGGGGGGAGAGGGGAAGATCGGGGGGGGAGAGGGGAAGATCGGGGGGGGAGAGGGGAAGATCGGGGGGGGGAGGGAAGATCGGGGGGGGGGAGGGGAAGATCGGGGGGGGAGAGGGGAAGATCGGGGGGAGAGGGGAAGATCGGGGGGAGAGGGGAAGATCGGGGGGGAGAGGGGAAGATCGGGGGGGGGAGAGGAGAAGATCGGGGGGGAGAGGAGAAGATCGGGGGGGAGAGGGGAAGATCGGGGGGGAGAGGGGAAGATCGGGGGGGAGAGGGGAAGATCGGGGGGAGAGGGGAAGATCGGGGGGAGAGGGGAAGATCGGGGGGGAGAGGGGAAGATCGGGGGGGAGAGGGGAAGATCGGGGGGAGAGGGGAAGATCGGGGGGGGGAGAGGGGAAGATCGGGGGGGGGAGAGGGGAAGATCGGGGGGGGAGAGGGGAAGATCGGGGGGGGAGAGGGGAAGATCGGGGGGGGAGAGGGGAAGATCGGGGGGGGAGAGGGGAAGATCGGGGGGGAGAGGGGAAGATCGGGGGGGGAGAGGGGAAGATCGGGGGGGAGAGGGGAAGATCGGGAGGGGAGAGCAGAAGATCGGGGGGGAGAGGGGAAGATCGGGGGGGGAGAGGGGAAGATCGGGGGAGAGGGGAAGATCGGGGGGGAGAGGGGAAGATCGGGGGGGGAGAGGGGAAGATCGGGGGGAGAGAGGGGAAGATCGGGGGGGGAGAGGGGAAGATCGGGGGGAGAGAGGGGAAGATCGGGGGGAGAGGGGAAGATCGGGGGGGGAGAGGGGAAGATCGGGGGAGAGAGGGGAAGATCGGGGGGGGAGAGGGGAAGATCGGTGGGGGGAGAGGGGAAGATCGGGGGGAGAGGGGAAGATCGGGGGGTGAGAGGGGAAGATCGGGGGGGAGAGGGAAGATCGGGGGGGAGAGGGGAAGATCGGGGGGGGAGACGAGAAGATCGGGGTGGGGAGAGGGGAAGATCGGGGGGGAGAGGGGAAGATCGGGGGGGAGAGGGGAAGATCGGGGGGGAGAGGGGAAGATCGGGGGGGAGAGGGAAGATCGGGGGGAGAGGGGAAGATCGGGGGGAGAGGGGAAGATCGGGGGGGGAGAGGGGAAGATCGGGGGGGAGAGGGGAAGATCGGGGGGGAGAGGGGAAGATCGGGGGGGGAGAGGGGAAGATCGGGGGGGGGAGGGGAAGATCGGGGGGGGGAGGGGAAGATCGGGGGGGGAGAGGGGAAGATCGGGGGGGGGAGGGGAAGATCGGGGGGGAGAGGGAAGATCGGGGAGAGAGAGGGGAAGATCGGAGGAGTGAGGGGAAGATCGGGGGGGGGAGAGGGGAAGATCGGGGGAGAGAGGGGAAGATCGGGGGGGAGAGGGGAAGATCGGGGGGGAGAGGGGAAGATCGGGGGGGAGAGGGGAAGATCGGAGGAGTGAGGGGAAGATCGGGGGGGAGAGGGGAAGATCGGGGGGGAGAGGGGAAGATCGGGGGGGAGAGGGGAAGATCGGAGGAGTGAGGGGAAGATCGGGGGGGGGAGAGGGGAAGATCGGGGGGGAGAGGGGAAGATCGGAGGAGTGAGGGGAAGATCGGGGGGAGAGGGGAAGATCGGGGGGGAGAGGGAAGATCGGAGGAGTGAGGGGAAGATCGGGGGGGAGAGGGGAAGATCGGGGGGGAGAGGGGAAGATCGGAGGAGTGAGGGGAAGATCGGGGGGGGGAGAGGGGAAGATCGGGGAGGGAGAGGCGAAGATCGGGGGGGGAGAGGGGAAGATGGGGGGGGGAGGGGAAGATCGGGGGGGAGAGGGGAAGATCGGGGGGGGAGAGGGGAAGATCGGGGGGGGAGAGGGGAAGATCGGGGGGGGAGAGGGGAAGATGGGGGGGGGGAGGGGAAGATCGGGGGGAGAGGGGAAGATCGGGGGGGGAGAGGGGAAGATCGGGGGGGGGGAGAGGGGAAGATCGGTGGGGGGAGAGGGGAAGATCGGGGGGAGAGGGGAAGATCGGGGGGGAGAGGGGAAGATCGGGGGGGGGAGAGGGGAAGATCGGGGGGAGAGGGGAAGATCGGGGGGGGAGAGGGGAAGATCGGGGGGGGGGAGAGGGGAAGATCGGTGGGGGGGAGAGGGGAAGATCGGGGGGAGAGGGGAAGATCGGGGGGGGAGAGGGGAAGATCGGGGGGGGAGAGGGGAAGATCGGGGGGAGAGGGGAAGATCGGGGGGGGGAGAGGGGAAGATCGGGGGGGGGAGAGGGGAAGATCGGGGGGGGTGAGAGGGGAAGATCGGGGGGGAGAGGGGAAGATCGGGGGGGGGAGAGGGGAAGATCGGGGGGGGGAGAGGGGAAGATCGGGGGGGAGAGGAGAAGATCGGGGGGGAGAGGGGAAGATCGGGGGGGAGAGGGGAAGATCGGGGGGGAGAGGGGAAGATCGGGGGGAGAGGGGAAGATCGGGGGGGGAGAGGGGAAGATCGGGGGGGGGAGAGGGGAAGATCGGGGGGGGGAGAGGGGAAGATCGGGGGGGAGAGGGAAGATCGGGGGGGAGAGGGGAAGATCGGGGGGGGAGAGGGAAGATCGGGGGGGAGAGGGGAAGATCGGGGGGGGAGAGGGGAAGATCGGGGGGGAGAGGGGAAGATCGGGGGGGGAGAGGGAAGATCGGGGGGGGGAGGGGAAGATCGGGGGGGGGAGGGGAAGATCGGGGGGGGGGAGGGGAAGATTGGGGGGGGGAGGGGAAGATCGGGGGGGGAGGGGAAGATCGGGGGGGAGAGGGGAAGATCGGGGGGAGAGGGGAAGATCGGGGGGGAGAGGGGAAGATCGGGGGGGGAGAGGGGAAGATCGGGGGGGGAGAGGGGAAGATCGGTGGGGGGAGAGGGGAAGATCGGGGGGGAGAGGGGAAGATCGGGGGGGAGAGGGGAAGATCGGGGGGGGAGACGAGAAGATCGGGGTGGGGAGAGGGGAAGATCGGGGGGGAGAGGGAAGATCGGGGGGGAGAGGGGAAGATCGGGGGGAGAGGGGAAGATCGGGGGGGGAGAGGGGAAGATCGGGGGGGAGAGGGGAAGATCGGGGGGGAGAGGGGAAGATCGGGGGGGGAGAGGGGAAGATCGGGGGGGGGGGAGGGGAAGATCGGGGGGGGAGGGGAAGATCGGGGGGGAGAGGGGAAGATCGGGGGAGAGAGGGGAAGATCGGAGGAGTGAGGGGAAGATCGGGGGGGGGAGAGGGAAGATCGGGGAGGGAGAGGCGAAGATCGGGGAGGGAGAGGGGAAGATCGGGGGGGAGAGGGGAAGATGGGGGGGGGGAGGGGAAGATCGGGGGGGAGAGGGGAAGATCGGGGGGGGAGCGGGGAAGATCGGGGGGGGAGAGGGGAAGATCGGTGGGGGGGAGAGGGGAAGATCAGGGGGGGTGAGAGGGGAAGATCGGGGGGGGTGAGAGGGGAAGATCGGGGGGGGTGAGAGGGGAAGATCGGGGGGGGAGATGGGAAGATCGGGGGGGGTGAGAGGGGAAGATCGGGGGGGAGAGGGAAGATCGAGGGGAGAGAGTGGAAGATCGGGGGGAGAGGGGAAGATCGGTGGGGGAGAGGGGAAGATCGGGGGGGGAGAGGGGAAGATCGGGGGGGAGAGGGGAAGATCGGGGGAGAGAGGGGAAGATCGGGGGGGAGAGGGGAAGATCGGGGGGGAGAGGGGAAGATCAGGGGGGGGGGGAGAGGGGAAGATGGGGGGAGTGAGGGAAGATCGGGGGGTAGAGGGGAAGATGGGAGGGGAGAGGGAAGATGGGGGGAGCGAGGGAAGATCGGGGGGGAGAGGGGAAGATCGGGGGGGGAGAGGGGAAGATCGGGGGGAGAGGGGAAGATCGGGGGGGGGAGAGGGGAAGATCGGGGGGGGAGAGGGGAAGATCGGGGGGGAGAGGGGAAGATCGGGGGGAGAGGGGAAGATCGGGGGGGAGAGGGGAAGATCGGGGGAGAGAGGGGAAGATCGGGGGGGAGAGGGGAAGATCGGGGGGAGAGGGGAAGATCGGGGGGGGAGAGGGAAGATCGGGGGTGAGAGGGGAAGATCGGTGGGGGAGAGGGGAAGATCGGGGGGAGAGGGGAAGATCGGGGGGGGAGAGGGGAAGATCGGTGGGGAGAGGGGAAGATCGGTGGGGAGAGGGGAAGATCGGGGGGGGAGAGGGGAAGATCGGGGGGGAGAGGGAAGATCGGGGGGGGGAGAGGGGAAGATCGGGGGGGAGAGGGGAAGATCGGTGGGGGAGAGGGGAAGATCGGGGGAGAGAGGGGAAGATCGGGGGGAGAGAGGGAAGATCGGGGGGGAGAGGGGAAGTTCGGGGGAGAGAGGGGAAGATCAGGGGGGGGGAGAGGGGAAGATCGGGGGAGTGAGGGGAAGATCGGGGGGGAGAGGGGTAGATCGAGGGGAGAGAGGGGAAGATCGAGGGGAGAGAGGGGAAGATCGGGGGGGAGAGGGGAAGATCGGGGGGGAGAGGGGAAGATCGGGGGGGAGAGGGGAAGATCGGTGGGGGAGAGGGGAAGATCGGGGGGGGAGAGGGAAGATCGGGGGGGAGAGGGGAAGATCGGGGGAGAGAGGGGAAGATCGGGGGGGAGAGGGAAGATCGGGGGGAGAGAGGGGAAGATCGAGGGGGGAGAGGAGAAGATCGGGGGGGGAGAGGGGAAGATCGGGGGGGGAGAGGGGAAGATCGGGGGGGGGAGAGGGGAAGATCGGGGGGGGGAGGGGAAGATCGGGGGGGAGAGGGGAAGATCGGGGGGGGAGGGGAAGATCGGGGGGGAGAGGGGAAGATCGGGGGAGAGAGGGAAGATCGGAGGAGTGAGGGGAAGATCGGGGGGGGGAGAGGGGTAGATCGGGGAGGGAGAGGGAAGATCGGGGAGGGAGAGGGGAAGATCGGGGGGGAGAGGGAAGTTCGGGGGGGAGAGGGGAAGATCGGGGAGGGAGAGGGGAAGATCGGGGAGGGAGAGGGGAAGATCGGGGAGGGAGAGGGGAAGATGGGGGGGGGGGAGGGGAAGATCGGGGGGAGAGGGGAAGATCGGGGGGGGAGAGGGGAAGATCGGGGGGGGAGAGGGGAAGATCGGTGGGGGGGAGAGGGGAAGATCAGGGGGGGGTGAGAGGGGAAGATCGGGGGGGGTGAGAGGGGAAGATCGGGGGGGGTGAGAGGGGAAGATCGGGGGGAGAGGGGAAGATCGGTGGGGAGAGGGGAAGATCGGGGGGGAGATGGGAAGATCGGGGGGGAGAGGGGAAGATCGGGGGGGGAGAGGGAAGATCGGGGGGGAGAGGGGAAGATCGGGGGGAGAGAGGGGAAGATCGGGGGGGGAGAGGGGAAGATCGGGGGGGGAGAGGGGAAGATCGGGGGGGGAGAGGGGAAGATCGGGGGGAGAGGGGAAGATCGGTGGGGGAGAGGGGAAGATCGGGGGGGAGAGGGGAAGTTCGGGGGATGAGAGGGAAGATCAGGGGGGGGAGAGGGGAAGATCGGGGGAGTGAGGGAAGATCGGGGGGGAGAGGGGTAGATCGGGGGGAGAGGGGAAGATCGGGGGGGAGAGGGGAAGATCGGGGGGAGAGGGGTAGATCGAGGGGAGAGAGGGGAAGATCGGGGGGGAGAGGGGAAGATCGGGGGGAGAGGGGAAGATCGGGGGGGAGAGGGAAGATCGGGGGGGAGAGGGGAAGATCGGGGGGGAGAGGGGTAGATCGAGGGGAGAGAGGGGAAGATCGGGGGGGAGAGGGGAAGATCGGGGGGGAGAGGGGAAGATCGGGGGGGAGAGGGGAAGATCGGTGGGGAGAGGGAAGATCGGGGGGGGAGAGGGGAAGATCGGGGGGGAGAGGGGAAGATCGGGGGGAGAGAGGGGAAGATCGAGGGGGGGAGAGGAGAAGATCGGGGGGGAGAGGGGAAGATCGGGGGGGGAGAGGGGAAGATCGGGGGGGGAGAGGGGAAGATCGGGGGGGGGAGGGGAAGATCGGGGGGGAGAGGGGAAGATCGGGGGGGGGAGGGGAAGATCGGGGGGGAGAGGGGAAGATCGGGGGAGAGAGGGGAAGATCGGAGGAGTGAGGGGAAGATCGGGGGGGGGAGAGGGGAAGATCGGGGAGGGAGAGGGGAAGATCGGGGAGGGAGAGGGAAGATCGGGGGGGAGAGGGGAAGATGGGGGGGGGGAGGGGAAGATCGGGGGGGAGAGGGGAAGATCGGGGGGGGAGAGGGGAAGATCGGGGGGGGGAGAGGGGAAGATCGGTGGGGGGAGAGGGGAAGATCAGGGGGGGGTGAGAGGGGAAGATCGGGGGGGGTGAGAGGGAAGATCGGGGGGGGAGAGGGGAAGATCGGGGGGGGAGAGGGGAAGATCGGGGGGGGGAGAGGGAAGATCGGGGGGGTGAGAGGGGAAGATCGGGGGGGAGAGGGGAAGATCGGGGGGGAGAGGGGAAGATCGGGGGGGGAGATGGGAAGATCGGGGGGGTGAGAGGGGAAGATCGGGGGGGAGAGGGGAAGATCGGGGGGAGAGGGGAAGATCGGGGGGGGGAGAGGGGAAGATCGGGGGGGGGAGGGGAAGATCGGGGGGGAGAGGGGAAGATCGGGGGGGAGAGGGGAAGATCGGGGGGGAGAGGGGAAGATCGGGGGGGAGAGGGGAAGATCGGGGGGGAGAGGGGAAGATCGGGGTGGAGAGGGGAAGATCGGGGGGAGAGGGGAAGATCGGGGGGGGGAGAGGGAAGATCGGGGGAGAGAGGGGAAGATCGGTGGGGGAGAGGGGAAGATCGGTGGGGGAGAGGGGAAGATCGGGGGGGAGAGGGGAAGATCGGGGGGGAGAGGGGAAGATCGGGGGGGGAGAGGGGAAGATCGGAGGAGTGAGGGAAGATCGGGGGGGAGAGAGGGGAAGATCGGTGGGGGAGAGGGGAAGATCGGTGGGGGAGAGGGGAAGATCGGGGGGGGAGAGGGGAAGATCGGGGGGGGAGAGGGGAAGATCGGGGGGGGAGAGGGGAAGATCGGAGGAGTGAGGGGAAGATCGGGGGGAGAGAGGGGAAGATCGGTGGGGGAGAGGGGAAGATCGGTGGGGGAGAGGGGAAGATCGGGGGGGGAGAGGAAGATCGGGGGGGAGAGGGGAAGATCGGGGGGAGAGAGGGAGATCGGGGGGGAGAGGGGAAGAATCGGGGGAGAGAGGGGAAGATCGGGGGGAGAGGGGAAGATCGGGGGGAGAGGGGAAGATCGGGGGGGGAGAGGGGAAGATCAGGGGGGGGGGGAGAGGGGAAGATGGGGCGAGTGAGGGGAAGATCAGGGGGTAGAGGGAAGATGGGGGGGGAGAGGGGAAGATGGGGGGAGCGAGGGGAAGATCGGGGGGGAGAGGGGAAGATCGAGGGGAGAGAGGGGAAGATCGGGGGGAGAGAGGGGAAGATCGGGGGTGAGAGGGGAAGATCGGTGGGGGAGAGGGAAGATCGGGGGTGAGAGGGGAAGATCGGTGGGGGAGAGGGGAAGATCGGTGGGGGAGAGGGGAAGATCGGGGGGAGAGGGGAAGATCGGTGGGGAGAGGGGAAGATCGGGGGGGGAGAGGGGAAGATCGGGGGGTGAGGGGAAGATCGGGGGAGAGAGGGGAAGATCGGGGGAGAGGGAAGATCGGGGGGAGAGAGGGGAAGATCGGGGGTGAGAGGGGAAGATCGGTGGGGGAGAGGGGAAGATCGGGGGGAGAGGGGAAGATCGGGGGGGAGAGGGGAAGATCGGTGGGGGAGAGGGGAAGATCGGGGGGGAGAGGGGAAGATCGGGGGGAGAGGGGAAGATCGGTGGGGGAGAGGGGAAGATCGGGGGGGAGAGGGGAAGATCGGGGGGGAGAGGGGAAGTCCGGGGGAGAGAGGGGAAGATCGGGGGAGAGAGGGGAAGATCGGGGGGAGAGGGGAAGATCGGGGGGAGAGGGGAAGATCGGGGGGGGAGAGGGGAAGATCAGGGGGGGGGGGGAGAGGGGAAGATGGGGGGAGTGAGGGGAAGATCAGGGGGTAGAGGGGAAGATGGGGGGGGAGAGGGGAAGATGGGGGGAGCGAGGGGAAGATCGGGGGGGGAGAGGGGAAGATCGAGGGGAGAGAGGGGAAGATCGGGGGGGAGAGGGGAAGATCGGGGGGGAGAGGGGAAGATCGGGGGGGAGAGGGGAAGATCGGGGGGGAGAGGGGAAGATCGGGGGGGGAGAGGGGAAGATCGGGGGGGGAGAGGGAAGATCGGGGGGGAGAGGGGAAGATCGGGGGGGGGAAAGGGGAAGATCGGGGGGGAGAGGGGAAGATCGGGGGGAGAGGGGAAGATCGGGGGGAGAGGGGAAGATCGGGGGGTGAGGGGAAGATCGGGGAGAGAGGGGAAGATCGGGGGAGAGGGGAAGATCGGGGGAGAGAGGGGAAGATCGGGGGTGAGAGGGGAAGATCGGTGGGGGAGAGGGGAAGATCGGGGGGTGAGGGGAAGATCGGGGGAGAGAGGGGAAGATCGGGGGGAGAGGGGAAGATCGGGGGGGAGAGGGGAAGATCGGGGGGGAGAGGGGAAGATCGGGGGGTGAGGGGAAGATCGGGGGAGAGAGGGGAAGATCGGGGGGAGAGGGGAAGATCGGGGGAGAGAGGGGAAGATCGGGGGTGAGAGGGGAAGATCGGTGGGGGAGAGGGGAAGATCGGGGGGGAGAGGGGAAGATCGGGGGGGAGAGGGGAAGATCGGGGGGGAGAGGGGAAGATCGGGGGGGGAGAGGGGAAGATCGGGGGGGGAGAGGGAAGATCAGGGGGGGGAGAGGGAAGATCGGGGGAGTGAGGGAAGATCGGGGGGGAGAGGGAAGATCGGGGGGGAGAGGGGAAGATCGGGGAGTGAGGGGAAGATCGGGGGGGGAGAGGGGAAGATCGAGGGGAGAGAGGGAAGATCGAGGGAGAGAGGGAAGATCGGGGGGAGAGGGGAAGATCGGGGGGAGAGGGGAAGATCGGGGGGGAGAGGGGAAGATCGGTGGGGAGAGGGGAAGATCGGGGGGGAGAGGGGAAGATCGGGGGGGAGAGGGGAAGATCGGTGGGGGAGAGGGGAAGATCGGGGGGGAGAGGGGAAGATCGGGGGGGAGAGGGGAAGATCGGGGGGAGAGAGGGGAAGATCGGGGGGGAGAGGGGAAGATCGGGGGGGGAGAGGGGAAGATCAGGGGGGGGGGGGGAGAGGGGAAGATGGGGGGAGTGAGAGGGGAAGATCGGGGGGGGAGAGGGGAAGATCGGGGGGGGTGAGAGGGAAGAATCGGGGGGGAGAGGGGAAGATCGGGGGGAGAGAGGGGAAGATCGGGGGGGGAGAGGGGAAGATCGGTGGGGGAGAGGGGAAGATCGGTGGGGGAGAGGGGAAGATCGGTGGGGGAGAGGGGAAGATCGGTGGGGGAGAGGGGAAGATCGGGGGGGGAGAGGGGAAGATCGGGGGGGAGAGGGGAAGATCGGTGGGGGGAGAGGGGAAGATCGGGGGGGGAGAGGGGAAGATCGGGGGGGAGAGGGGAAGATCGGTGGGGGAGAGGGGAAGATCGGGGGGGAGAGGGGAAGATCGGTGGGGAGAGGGGAAGATCGGGGGGGGAGAGGGGAAGATCGGGGGAGAGGGGAAGATCGGGGGGGAGAGGGAAGATCGGGGGGGGGAGAGGGGAAGATCGGGGGGGGAGAGGGGAAGATCGGGGGGGAGAGGGGAAGATCGGTGGGGGAGAGGGGAAGATCGGGGGGAGAGAGGGGAAGCTCGGGGGGGAGAGGGGAAGTTCGGGGGAGAGAGGGGAAGATCAGGGGGGGAGAGGGGAAGATCGGGGGAGTGAGGGGAAGATCGGGGGGGAGAGGGGTAGATCGGGGAGGAGAGGGGAAGATCGGGGGGGGAGAGGGGAAGATCGAGGGAGAGAGGGGAAGATCGGGGGGGAGAGGGGAAGATAGGGGGGAGAGGGGAAGATCGGGGGGGAGAGGGGAAGATCGGGGGGGAGAGGGGAAGATCGGTGGGGGAGAGGGGAAGATCGGGGGGGGAGAGGGGAAGTTCGGGGGGGAGAGGGGAAGATCGGGGGGGAGAGGGGAAGATCAGGGGGGGAGAGGGGAAGATGGGGGGAGTGAGGGGAAGATCGGGGGGGAGAGGGGAAGATCGGGGGGGAGAGGGGAAGATCGGGGGGAGAGGGGTAGATCGGGGAGGAGAGGGGAAGATCGGGGGAGAGAGGGGAAGATCGGGGGGAGAGAGGGGAAGATCGAGGGGAGAGAGGGGAAGATCGGGGGGGAGAGGGGAAGATCGGGGGGGAGAGGGGAAGATCGGGGGGGAGAGGGGAAGATCGGGGGGGAGAGGGGAAGATCGGGGGGGGAGAGGGGAAGATCGGGGGGGGAGAGGGGAAGATCGGGGGGGGAGAGGGGAAGATCGGGGGGGGAGAGGGGAAGATCGGGGGGAGAGGGGAAGATCGGGGGGGAGAGGGGAAGATCGGGGGAGAGAGGGGAAGATCGGGGGGGAGAGGGGAAGATCGGGGGGAGAGGGGAAGATCGGGGGGGAGAGGGGAAGATCGGGGGGAGAGGGGAAGATCGGGGGGGAGAGGGGAAGTTCGGGGGGGAGAGGGGAAGATCGGGGGGGGAGAGGGAAGATCGGGGGGAGAGGGGAAGATCGGGGGGAGTGAGGGGAAGATCGGGGGGTAGAGGGGAAGATCGGGGGGGGGAGAGGGAAGATCGGGGGGAGAGGGGAAGATCGGGGGGGAGAGGAGAAGATGGGGGGAGTGAGGGGAAGATCGGGGGTAGAGGGGAAGATCGGGGGGGGAGAGGGGAAGATCGAGGGGAGAGAGGGGAAGATCGGGGGGGAGAGGGGAAGATCGGGGGGGAGAGGGAGAAGATCGGGGGGGAGAGGGGAAGATCGGGGGGGAGAGGGGAAGATCGGGGGGGAGAGGGGAAGATCGGGGGGGAGAGGGGAAGATCGGGGGGGAGAGGGAAGATCGGGGGGGAGAGGGAAGATCGGGGGGGAGAGGGGAAGATCGGGGGAGAGAGGGGAAGATCGGGGGGGAGAGGGGAAGATCGGGGGGAGAGGGGAAGATCGGGGGGGAGAGGGGAAGATCGGGTGGGGAGATGGGAAGTTCAGCGGGGAGAGGGGGGGTGAAGAAGGACATTGGGAGAGCATCTGGGGGGGGGTGAAGAGGGGACTTCAGAGAGGGAAACATCAGACATCGGAGCAGGGTACAAAGGGTATATTCATTTTGTGTTTTGACTTCCTTCTATGGTGCTTTATGTAATTTATTTAGTTTCTTTTTCTCCTGATCCGGCCCTTTCACTCCGGGTTTCACCAGGTGTGAATCAGAAGCAGTGTGCAAGCTGCCCAGGTCAGTTAAAAATCGTTCTCACCACTTCATCTGTCACGGGTAAAGTGCCTTAAATATCTCAATGAGGTCCACTGAACTCTCACCCCGCGGCTTTAATTTCCGGCGGGACGTCCATTTTCGGGTCTCCCGCGCGCGCACACAGGTGGGTCCCTGGGAAACTCGGAAGTCGGCGGGTTGGAGCCGGCTTCTGAACCCGATTTTCGGAGCCCCCGCCTCCAACAACCCCCCAATGCCCCTAAAGTTGAGCCCTCAGTTTCTCCTGCTCCCTCTCAGATTGTCCAACAGCTGTCTTGCACGTTGCTTTTCCATCCCAGCACCGCTATCTTTTTGCTTCTGCTGCCACAATTCCCGCAGTGCCTTTTCTATCCGGAGTCTGCCCGCCTCACCTTCTAAGCTGCGTATCTTATCTTATCTCCCAACTCTACGCCCTCATCACACATTCGTTCCATAGTATTGTGACGATCCAGGAAGGGATGGGTCGCTTGGACAGTGTGGAGTCTGACCACATCGCCGTCTGTTTTAAGCTCCACTATTTCTCCCTTCGAGACTCTAATTTCAGCCTTTGTCGTCAATGCTCCCTCCGGAGGGCACAGGAATCTTCTCTGTCTTCTGTCTTTTGTCTCTGCTGCAAGAGGAACATTTTCTGTCTCCTAGTCTCTCGTTCCTGCTTTTTATTTATTCGTTCGTGGGATGCGGGCGTCGCTGGCGAGGCCGGCATTTATTGCCCATCCCCAATCGCCCCTTGAGAAGGTGGTGGTGAGCCGCCTTCTTGAACCGCTGCAGTCCGTGTGGTGACGGTTCTCCCACATGATCGCTGAAACACATCCTCCAGTGCCTGCTCAATCTCCTCTCAGCTCCCTTTCAAAATTTCTTTGGAAAATCCGAAGGGACCTCCTTTCCTTTTAATCAAGTCACAAATTTTCAAAGGGACCGACTTGGTCGATATTCTTTGTCTGAGTCCATCTTATTCCCGAGATCGCGATTCCCAGTAACTTGTTACACTAAAGGGATCAAGGGATATGGGGAAAAAGCAGGGACAGGGTTCTGAGTTAGACGATCGGCCATGATCATTTTGAATGGGGGAGCAGGCCCGAAGGGCCGAATGGCCGACTCTTGCTCCTATTTTCTATGATCTGTGATACCAACTTTTAATATTGGGCAAAAGTTTCTCTCCATCGACTCTATCAAATCCCTTCATCATTTTCAACACCTCGATTAGATCACCCCTCAACCTTCTACACTCGAGGGAATATCCCTCAACCTTCACACTCGAGGGAATATCCCTCAACCTTCCACACTCGAGGGAATACCCCTCAACCTTCTACACTCGAGGGAATATCCCTCAACCTTCCACACTCGAGGGAATACCCCTCAACCTTCCACACTCGAGGGAATACCCCTCAACCTTCCACACTCGAGGGAATACCCCTCAACCTTCTACACTCGAGGGAATATCCCTCAACCTTCCACACTCGAGGGAATACCCCTCAACCTTCCACACTCGAGGGAATACCCCTCAACCTTCACACTCGAGGGAATACCCCTCAACCTTCTACACTCGAGGGAATACCCCTCAACCTTCCACACTCGAGGGAATACCCCTCAACCTTCCACACTCGAGGGAATACCCCTCAACCTTCTATACTCGAGGGGAATACCCCTCAACCTTCTACACTCGAGGGAATACCCCCTCACCTTCTATACTCGAGGGAATACCCTCAACCTTCCACACTCGAGGGAATACCCCTCAACCTTCTACACTTGAGGGAATACCGCTCAACCTTCCATACTCGAGGGAATACCCCTCAACCTTCCATACTCGAGGGAATACCCCTCAACCTTCCACACTTGAGGGAATACCCCTCAACCTTCCATACTCGAGGGAATACCCCTCAACCTTCCATACTCGAGGGAATACCCCTCAACCTTCCACACTTGAGG
This sequence comes from Heptranchias perlo, assembly GCF_035084215.1. Classification (NCBI taxonomy): domain Eukaryota; kingdom Metazoa; phylum Chordata; class Chondrichthyes; order Hexanchiformes; family Hexanchidae; genus Heptranchias; species Heptranchias perlo. The sequence goes on from NC_090336.1 coordinate 75,955,241, forward strand.
GAATACCCCTCAACCTTCTACACTCGAGGGAATACCCCTCAACCTTCCACACTCGAGGGAATACCCCTCAACCTTCCATACTCGAGGAATACCCCTCAACCTTCCATACTCGAGGGAATACCCCTCAACCTTCCACACTCGAGGGAATACCCCTCAACCTTCTACACTCGAGGGAATACCCCTCAACCTTCCATACTCGAGGGAATACCCCTCAACCTTCCACACTCGAGGAATACAAGCGTAGTCCATACAACCTGACCTCATAATTTAACCCTTTTAGCCCCGGGATCATTCTGGTTCCCAGACCTGAAGACAGTGGGGGAGGAATTGGATCAGGGCTGTTTTTGGGCGGGGGCAGCACGATGCCCTCTTACCCCGCGCCCAATGGCCCCCTGCGCAGGCAGCACGAGAGTTTCGTCAGGCCTGAGGATTTCACCTCCGACCCTGCGCTGGGAATCGGCGCGAACGAGGATTCGATGCAATTCGCACTTTCCACCAGCAGAGGGAACGCTTAAAGGCAGGCTGTCTATTAGAAATCTCTTAAAGGGAGCTGGTACCTGTTATTTGCTGAAAATAACTGTCTACTGTCTGCACAGAGTCTGACCAGAGATCAGACATCACACACATAAAACACAGGTGCAGGTCCCATCCCGATGTTTACACACCAATGAGTTATGTTAAAACATTGAATAAAGGTTGCGCACCACTAAATCCCACATCCTCCAATCTGCACACCAGACCTCACCAATCAGCTGATCTGAGTTGGTACCAGGCCTGCGAGAGTGCGACCGATAGTTAAACAGTGATACCCACCGATAGTTAAACAGTTATGCCCACCGATAGTTAAACAATGATACCCACCGATAGTTAAACAGTGATACCCACCGATAGTTAAACAGTTATGCCCACCGATAGTTAAACAGTTATACCCACCGATAGTTAAACAATGATACCCACCGATAGTTAAACAATGATACCCACCGATAGTTAAACAATGATACCCACCGATAGTTAAACAGTGATAACCACCGATAGTTAAACAATGATACCCACCGATAGTTAAACAATGATACCCACCGATAGTTAAACAATGATACCCACCGATAGTTAAACAATGATACCCACCGATAGTTAACAGACAGTGATACCCACCGATAGTTAAACAGTTATGCCCACCGATAGTTAAACAATGATACCCACCGATAGTTAAACAGTTATACCCACCGATAGTTAAACAATGATACCCACCGATAGTTAAACAGTTATGCCCACCGATAGTTAAACAATGATACCCACCGATAGTTAAACAGTTATACCCACCGATAGTTAAACAATGATACCCACCGATAGTTAAACAGTGATACCCACCGATAGTTAAACAATGATACCCACCGATAGTTAAACAGTTTTACCCACCGATAGTTAAACAGTGATACCCACCGATAGTTAAACAATGATACCCACCGATAGTTAAACAATGATACCCACCGATAGTTAAACAGTTATACCCACCGATAGTTAAACAGTGATACCCATCGATAGTTAAACAGTGAAACCCACCGATAGTTAAACAGTTATACCCACCGATAGTTAAACAGTGATACCCACCGATAGTTAAACAGTGATACCCACCGATAATTAAACAGTTATACAGTGATACCCACCGATAGTTAAACAGTGATACCCACCGATAATTAAACAGTGATACCCACCGATAATTAAACAGTTATACCCACCGATAATTAAACAGTTATACCCACCGATAGTTAAACAGTTATACCCACCGATAATTAAACAGTTATACAGTTATAGCCACCGATAGTTAAACAGTTATACCCACCGATAATTAAACAGTTATACCCACCGATAGTTAAACAGTTATACAGTTATACCCACCGATAGTTAAACAACAATATCGACCAATAGTTAAACAGTTATACAGTTATACCCACCGATAATTAAACAGTTATACCCACCGATAGTTAAACAGTTATACAGTTATACCCACCGATAGTTAAACAATGATACCCACCAATAATAGTTAAACAGTTTTACCCACCGATAGTTAAACAGTAATACCCACTGATAGTTAACCAGTGACACCCACCGATAGTTAACCAGTGACACCCACCGATAGTTAACCAGTGATACCCACCTCTTCTAGTATTCTGTGCATATTAAGCAAGTCTGACATCCTCTCCTTGAAACCTGGAGCGAAACAGTCTGGGTGATGGCGAGGAAGCACTGTCCCTGGAGGGTGAGGAGAGGGAAAGAGTCCGAGAGTTACTGAGGGCTCGGCTCACCCCACCGTCACTGAACTCTGAAACACACCTTTCTCTTTCAATTGTAAATGTGGTTCAAAAGGGAATTAAACACGTATTTGGAAAGAGACAGAGTAGAAGGGCAGGTGGTGAGATTACAGCTCCAGTGACCTCACCCCACAGACAGTCAGCAGTACGGGATCTTGCTGTGCTGCAATCGCTAAACGTGTTCAAACTCTGCTCGTGCTTTCCGTCAGGGGTCGGAGGTCACAGGTTTCGCGAACTGTCCTTTGACATTTGCCCTCTTCCCCGTGGCATGTCCTGGGCACAGTGCCAGGCCACCTGACTCAGGGGTCAGCCTTCATATCAGGCTGACCGACGTGGGCTATTCCACCGTGTGGGTGTCAGCTTATTACAAAGGTCTCTGCCGTTAACCTCACCCATTACAGACACCTGCTGCTGGTTCCCACTGTTTCCTGATTTATTTCAGATGTTATACACGTTTCCCTCTGTTCCCTGTACGACTCCAACACTCAGATTTGTGTCATTTGAAATTCCATTAATTACGTCCACAAAATGAAACATTGAACATTAAATAAAACCACGGGGACTCTGCAAAAACGCAAAGTGCAAACATTTGATGTAAGTGTAAATTAGCAACAACGGTTCGATTCAGAGGCACAGACATTCCACAGGGCACAGGGTAAAGGCCCAGGGGAAGGGCCCAGGGGAAGGGCCCAGTCCCACAGGGCACTCGGGTAAAGGCCAGTCCCACAGGATACCAGGGGAACAGCCCAGTCCCACAGGGCCAAGGGTAAAGGCCCAGGGGAAGGGCCCAGGGGAAGGGCCCAGTCCCACAGGGCCAAGGGAAAGGCCCAGGGGAAGGGCCCAGTCCCACAGGGCACTCGGGTAAAGGCCCAGTCCCACAGGGTACCAGGGGAAGAGCCCAGTCCCACAGGGCCAAGGGGAAAGGCCCAGGGGAAGGGCCCAGGGTAAAGGCCCAGTCCCACAGGGCACAGGGTAAAGGCCCAGGGAAGGGCCCAGGGTAAAGGCCCAGTCCCACCTTTAACAATCCCCCCTCGACCCCACCTCACCTTTAACAATCCCCCCTCGACCCCACCTCACCTTTAACAATCCTCCCTCGACCCCCCCTCACCTTTAACAATCCCCCTCGATCCCCCCTCACCTTTAACAATCCCCCCTCGACCCCCCCTCACCTTTAACAATCCCCCCTCGACCCCCCCTCACCTTTAACAATCCCCCTCGACCCCCCCCTCACCTTTAACAATCCCCCCCTCGACCCCCCCTCACCTTTAACAATCTCCCCTCGACCCCCCTCACCTTTAACAATCCCCCCTCGACCCCCCCTCCTACCTTTAACAATCTCCCCTCGACCCCCCCTCACCTTTAACAATCCCCCCTCGACCCCCCCTCACCTTTAACAATCCCCCCTCGACCCCCCCTCACCTTTAACAATCCCCCCTCGACCCCCCCTCACCTTTAACAATCCCCCTCGACACCACCTCACCTTTAAACAATCCCCCTCGACCCCACCTCACCTTTAACAATCCCCCCTCGACCCCCCCTCACCTTTAACAATCCCCCCTCGACCCCCCCTCACCTTTAACAATCCCCCTCGACCCCCCCTCACCTTTAACAATCCCCCCTCGACCCCCCCCTCACCTTTAACAATCCCCCCTCGACCCCCCCTCACCTTAACAATCCCCCTCGACCCCCCCTCACCTTAACAATCCCCCCTCGACCCCCCCTCACCTTTAACAATCCCCCCTCGACCCCCCCTCACCTTTAACAATCCCCCCTCGACCCCACCTCACCTTTAACAATCCTCCCTCGACCCCCCCCTCACCTTTAACTATCCTCCCTCGACCCCCCCTCACCTTTAACAATCCCCCCTCGACCCCACCTCACCTTTAACAATCCGCCTCGACCCCACCTCACCTTTAACAATCATCCCTCGACCCCCCCCTCACCTTTAACAATCCCCCCTCGACCCTCCCTCACCTTTAACAATCTCCCCTCGACCCCCCCTCACCTTTAACAATCCCCCCTCGACCCCCCCTCACCTTAACAATCCCCCCCTCGACCCCCCCTCACCTTTAACAATCCCCCTCGACCCCCCCTCACCTTTAACAATCCCCCCTCGACCCCACCTCACCTTTAACAATCCCCCCTCGACCCCACCTCACCTTTAACAATCCCCCCTCGACCCCCACCTCACCTTTAACAATCCCCCCCTCGACCCCCCCTCACCTTTAACAATCCCCCCTCGACCCCCCCCTCACCTTAACAATCCTCCCTCGACCCCCCTCACCTTTAACAATCCCCCCTCGACCCTCCCTCACCTTTAACAATCCCCCCTCGACCCCCTCTCACCTTAACAATCCCCCCTCGACCCCCCCTCACCTTTAACAATCCCCCCTCGACCCCCCCTCACCTTAACAATCCTCCCTCGACCCCCCCCTCACCTTTATCAATCCCCCCCTCGACCCCCCCTCACCTTTAACAATCCCCACTCGACCCCCCCTCACCTTTAACAATCCCCCCTCGACCCCTCCTCACCTTTAACAATCCCCCCTCGACCCCCCCCTCACCTTTAACAATCCCCCTCGACCCCCCCTCACCTTTAACAATCCTCCCTCGACCCCCCTCTCACCTTTAACAATCCCCCCCTCGACCCCCCTCACCTTTAACAATCCCCCCTCGACCCCCCCTCACCTTTAACAATCCCCCCTCGACCCCCCCTCACCTTTAACAATCCCCCTCGACCCCCCCCTCACCTTTAACAATCCCCCCTCGACCCCCCTCACCTTTAACAATCCCCCCTCGACCCCCCCTCACCTTTAACAATCCCCCCTCGACCCCCCCTCACCTTTAACAATCCCCCCTCGACCCTCCCTCACCTTTAACAATCCCCCCTCGACCCTCCCTCACCTTTAACAATCCCCCCTCGACCCCCCCTCACCTTTAACAATCCCCCCTCGACCCCCCCTCACCTTTAACAATCCCCCCTCGACCCCCCCTCACCTTTAACAATCCCCCCTCGACCCCCCCTCACCTTTAACAATCCCCCCTCGACCCCACCTCACCTTTAACAATCCCCCCTCGACCCCCCCTCACCTTTAACAATCCCCCCTCGACCCCCCCTCACCTTTAACAATCCCCCTCGACCCCCCCTCACCTTTAACAATCCCCCCCTCGACCCCCCCTCACCTTTAGCAATCCCCCCTCGACCCCCCCTCACCTTTAACAATCCCCCTCGACCCCCCCTCACCTTTAACAATCCTCCCTCGACCCCCCCTCACCTTTAACAATCCCCCCTCGACCCCCCCTCACCTTTAACAATCCCCCCTCGACCCCCCTCACCTTTATGAATTCTCTCTTTGCTGATACATTTGTTAAATATTTAATTCTCCTTTTGACGTGTTTGTGATATTTTTCCGTCGTTTTTCTGACCCTGCTCTGAGCCTCTTTATTTCTCACATTCCCCTCGAGTTTGTTCATTATTTTTATCCTTTAATCCTCATAAACCCTTTTAATTGGGGTCGAGCTTCTTCATTTCCATCAGGCACCCCGAAACTCGCAAATCCCGGAAACTCGCAAATCCCGGAAACTCGCAAATCCCGGAAACTCGCAAATCCCGGAAACTCGCAAATCCCCGAAACTCGCAAATCCCGGAAACTCGCAAATCCGGAAACTCGCAAATCCCCGAAACTCGCAACTCCCGGAAACTCGCAAATCCCCGAAACTCGCAAATCCCGGAAACTCGCAAATCCCCGAAACTCGCAAATCCCGGAAACTCGCAAATCCCGGAAACTCGCAAATCCCGGAAACTCGCAAATCCCCGAAACTCGCAAATCCCCGAAACTCGCAAATCCCGGAAACTCGCAAATCCCGAAACTCGCAAATCCCGGAAACTCGCAAATCCCGGAAACTCGCAAATCCCCGAAACTCGCAAATCCCCGAAACTCGCAAATCCCCGAAACTCGCAACTCCCGGAAACTCGCAAATCCCGGAAACTCGCAAATCCCGGAAACTCGCAATCCCCGAAACTCGCAAATTCCGTCTTTTTAGTCGAATATTTTATTCTGAATTTTTGCAATTTCTTTTCTAAAAACATCCCGTGAGATCATTTCTCTCCCCCCCTCCCCTCAGCTCACTCCTCCCTCCCCTCAGCTCACTCCTCCCTCCCCTCAGCTCACTCCTCCCTCCCCTCAGCTCACTCCCCCCTCCCCTCAGCTCACTCCCCTCAGCTCACTCCTCCCTCCCCTCAGCTCACTCCTCCCTCCCCTCAGCTCACTCCCCCCTCCCCTCAGCTCACTCCCCCCTCCCCTCAGCTCACTCCCCTCAGCTCACTCCTCCCTCCCCTCAGCTCACTCCTCCCTCCCCTCAGCTCACTCCCCCCTCCCCTCAGCTCACTCCCCTCAGCTCACTCCTCCCTCCCCTCAGCTCACTCCCCCCTCCCCTCAGCTCACTCCCCTCAGCTCACTCCTCCCTCCCCTCAGCTCACTCCTCCCTCCCCTCAGCTCACTCCCCCCTCCCCTCAGCTCACTCCCCCTCAGCTCACTCCTCCCTCCCCTCAGCTCACTCCCCCCTCCCCTCAGCTCACTCCCCCCTCCCCTCAGCTCACTCCCCTCAGCTCACTCCTCCCTCCCCTCAGCTCACTCCTCCCTCCCCTCAGCTCACTCCTCCCTCCCCTCAGCTCACTCCCCCCTCCCCTCAGCTCACTCCTCCCTCCCCTCAGCTCACTCCCCCCTCCCCTCAGCTCACTCCTCCCTCCCCTCAGCTCACTCCCCTCAGCTCACTCCCCCCTCCCCTCAGCTCACTCCTCCCTCCCCTCAGCTCACTCCCCCCCTCCCCTCAGCTCACTCCCCTCAGCTCACTCCTCCCTCCCCTCAGCTCACTCCCCCCTCCCCTCAGCTCACTCCCCTCAGCTCACTCCTCCCTCCCCTCAGCTCACTCCTCCCTCCCCTCAGCTCACTCCCCCCTCCCCTCAGCTCACTCCCCTCAGCTCACTCCTCCCTCCCCTCAGCTCACTCCCCTCAGCTCACTCCCCCCTCCCCTCAGCTCACTCCTCCTCCCTCCCCTCAGCTCACTCCCCCCTCCCCTCAGCTCACTCCCCCCTCCCCTCAGCTCACTCCCCTCAGCTCACTCCTCCCTCCCCTCAGCTCACTCCTCCCTCCCCTCAGCTCACTCCTCCCTCCCCTCAGCTCACTCCCCCCTCCCCTCAGCTCACTCCTCCCTCCCCTCAGCTCACTCCCCCCTCCCCTCAGCTCACTCCCCTCAGCTCACTCCCCCCTCCCCTCAGCTCACTCCTCCCTCCCCTCAGCTCACTCCCCTCTCCCCTCAGCTCACTCCCCTCTCCCCTCAGCTCACTCCCCTCAGCTCACTCCCCCCTCCCCTCAGCTCACTCCCCTCAGCTCACTCCCCTCTCCCCTCAGCTCACTCCCCCTCCCCTCAGCTCACTCCCCTCAGCTCACTCCTCCCTCCCCTCAGCTCCCTCCCCTCAGCTCACTCCCCTCAGCTCACTCCTCCCTCCCCTCAGCTCACTCCTCCCTCCCCTCAGCTCACTCCCCTCAGCTCACTCCCCCCTCCCCTCAGCTCACTCCCCTCAGCTCACCTCCTCCCTCCCCTCAGCTCACTCCTCCCTCCCCTCAGCTCACTCCTCCCTCCCCTCAGCTCACTCCCCCCTCCCCTCAGCTCACTCCCCCCTCCCCTCAGCTCACTCCCCCCTCCCCTCAGCTCACTCCCCTCAGCTCACTCCTCCCTCCCCTCACCTCACTCCCCCCTCCCTCAGCTCACTCCCCTCAGCTCACTCCTCCCTCCCCTCAGCTCACTCCCCCCTCCCCTCAGCTCACTCCCCCCTCCCCTCAGCTCACTCCTCCCTCCCCTCAGCTCACTCCCCCCTCCCCTCAGCTCACTCCTCCCTCCCCTCAGCTCACTCCTCCCTCCCCTCAGCTCACTCCCCCCTCCCCTCAGCTCACTCCCCTCTCCCCTCAGCTCACTCCCCTCAGCTCACTCCCCCCTCCCCTCAGCTCACTCCCCTCAGCTCACTCCCCTCAGCTCACTCCTCCCTCCCCTCAGCTCACTCCCCTCAGCTCACTCCCCCTCCCCTCAGCTCACTCCCCTCAGCTCACTCCTCCCTCCCCTCAGCTCACTCCCCCCTCCCCTCAGCTCACTCCCCCCTCCCCTCAGCTCACTCCCCTCAGCTCACTCCTCCCTCCCCTCAGCTCACTCCTCCCTCCCCTCAGCTCACTCCTCCCTCCCCTCAGCTCACTCCCCCCTCCCCTCAGCTCACTCCTCCCTCCCCTCAGCTCACTCCCCCTCCCCTCACTCCCCCCCCTCCCCTCAGCTCACTCCCCCCTCCCCTCAGCTCACTCCCCCCTCCCCTCAGCTCACTCCCCTCAGCTCACTCCCCTCAGCTCACTCCCCCCTCCCCTCAGCTCACTCCCCCCTCCCCTCAGCTCACTCCCCTCAGCTCACTCCCCTCAGCTCACTCCCCCCTCCCCTCAGCTCACTCCCCTCAGCTCACTCCCCCCTCCCCTCAGCTCACTCCCCCTCCCCTCACACCCCCCCCTCCCCTCAGCTCACTCCCCCCTCCCCTCAGCTCAGCTCACTCCCCTCCCCTCAGCTCACTCCCCTCCCCTCCCCTCAGCTCACTCCCCTCCCCTCACTTCCTCTCCCCTCACTCCCCTCCCCTCACTCCCCTCAGCTCACTCCCCTCAGCTCACTCCCCTCCCCTCCGCTCACTCCCCTCAGCTCACTCCCCTCAGCTCACTCCCCTCAGCTCACTCCCCTCCCCTCAGCTCACTCCCCCTCCCCTCCGCTCACTCCCCTCCCCTCCGCTCACTCCCCTCCCCTCCGCTCACTCCCCTCCGCTCACTCCCCTCCGCTCCCCTCACTCCCCGTCTCTCTAATCTCTGCGCTGACCCACTCTGGTCCTCGAGTTTTTATACTGAATTTTTCCCTTTCTAGTTGGATTTTAACCCATGTCATATTGTGGTCCTGACTCTGCTCCCGAGGAATCACCCACCTGTTTCATCTCATTGCTGATAACCAGATCCAGTAACACCTCCCCACTGTCGGCCGACTAACACACTGCCGGAGGCAGGAGCCCCCCCGCCAGAGGCAGGGGCCGCCGCGCCGCCTGAGGCAGGAGCACCCCCGCGCCGCCAGAGGCAGGAGCACCCCCGCCAGAGGCAGGGGCCCCCGTGCCGCCTGAGGCAGGAGCAGCCCCGCCAGAGGCAGGGGCCCCCGCGCCGCCTGAGGCAGGAGCACCCCCGCCAGAGGCAGGGGCCCCCGCGCCGCCTGAGGCAGGAGCACCCCCGCCAGAGGCAGGGGCCCCCGCGCCGCCGGAGGCAGGAGCCCCCCCGTGCCGCTGGAGGCAGGAGCACCCCCGCGCCGATGTTGATGGTGGGAGATTCGGCGATGGTAATGCCGTTGAATGTCAAGGGGAGGTGGTTAGACTCTCTCTTGTTGGAGATGGTGATTGCCTGGCACTTATTAGCCCAAACTTGGATGTTGTCCAGGTCTTGCTGCATGCAGGCTCAGACTGCTTCATTATCTGAGGGGTTGCGAATGGAACTGAACACTGTGCAATCATCAGCGAACATCCCCATTTCTGACCTTATGATGGAGGGAAGGTCATTGATGAAGAAGCTGAAGGTGGTTGGGCCGAGGACACTGCCCTGAGGAACTCCTGCACCAATGTCCTGGGGCTGAGATGATTGGCCTCCAACAACCACTACCATCTTCCTTTGTGCGAGGTATGACTCCAGCCACTGGAGAGTTTTCCCCCTGATTCCCATTGACTTCAATTTTACTCGGGCTCCTTGTGCCACACTCGGTCAAATGCTGCCTTGATGTCAAGGGCAGTCACTCTCACCTCACCTCTGGAATTCAGTTCTTCTGTCCATGTTTGGACCAACGCTGTAATGAGGTCTGGAGCCGAGTGGTCCTGGCGGAACCCAAACTGAGCATCGGTGAGCAGGTTATTGGTGAGTAAGTGCCGCTTGATAGCAGTGTCGACGACACCTTCCATCACTTTGCTGATGATTGAGCGGATTGGGTTTGTCCTGCTTTTTGTGGACAGGACATACCTGGGCAATTTTCCACATTGTCAGGTAGATGCCAGTGTTGTAGCTGTACTGGAACAGCTTGGCTAGAGGCGCAGCTAGTTCTGGAGCACAAGTCTTCAGCACTACAGCCGGGATGTTGTCGGGGCCCATAGCCTTTGCTGTATCCAGTGCACTCAGCCGTTTCTTGATATCATGTGGAGTGAATCGAATTGGCTGAAGACTGGCTTCTGTGATGGTGGGGATATCGGGAGGAGGCTGAGATGGATCATCCACTCGGCACTTCTGGCTGAAGATGGTTGCAAACGCTTCAGCCTTGTCTTTTGCACTCACGTGCTGGACTCTGCCATCATTGAGGATGGGGATGTTTACAGAGCCTCCTCCTCCCGTTAGTTGTTTAATTATCCACCACCATTCACGACTGGATGTGGCAGGACTGCAGAGCTTTGATCTGATCCGTTGGTTGTGGAATTGCTTAGCTCTGTCTATAGCATGTTGCTTCCGCTGTTTAGCATGCATGTCGTCCTGAGTTGCAGCTTCATCAGGTTGGCACCTCATTTTTAGGTACGCCTGGTGCTGCTCCTGGCATGCTCTTCTACACTCCTCATTGAACCAGGGTTGATCCCCTGGCTTGTTGGTAATGGTAGAGTGAGGAATATGCCGGGCCATGAGGTTACAGATTGTGCTGGAATACAATTCTGCTGCTGCTGATGGCCCACAGCGCCTCATGGATGCCCAGTTTTGAGCTGCTAGATCTGTTCTGAATCTATCCCATTTAGCACGGTGGTAGTGCCACACAACACATTGGATGGTGTCCTCAGTGCGAAGACGGGACTTCGTCTCCACGAGGACTGTGCGGTGGTCACTCCTACCAATACTGTCATGGACAGATGCATTTGCGACAGGTAGATTGGTGAGGACGAGGTCAAGTAAGTTTTTCCCTCGTGTTGGTTCGTTCACCACCTGCCGCAGGCCCAGTCTGGCAGCTCTGTCCTTCAGGACTGGCCAGCTCGGCCAGTAGTGGTGCTACCGAGCCACTCTTGATGATGGACATTGAAGTCCCCCACCCAGAGTACATTTTGTGCCCTTGCTACCCTCAGTGCTTCCTCCAAGTGGTGTTCAACATGGAGGAGGACTGATTCATCAGCTGAGGGAGGACGGTCGGTGGTAATCAGCAGGAGGTTTCCTTGCCCATGTTTGACCTGATGCCATGAGATTTCATGGGGTCCAGAGTCAATGTTGAGGACTCCCAGGGCCACTCCCTCCTGACTGTATATCACTGTACCGCCACCTCTGGTGGGTCTGTCCTGCCGGTGGGACAGGACATCCCCAGGGATGGTGATGGAAGAGTCTGGGACGTTGGCTGAAAGATATGATTCTGTGAGTATGGCTATGTCAGGCTGTTGCTTGACTAGTCTGTGGGACAGCTCTCCCAATTTTGGCACAAGTCCCCAGATGTTAGTGAGGAGGACCTTGCAGGGTCGACTGGGCTTGGTGTTTTGCCGTTGTCGTGTCCGGTGCCTAGTGGTCCGATGCCGGGTGGTCCGTCCGGTTTTATTCTTATTATGACTTTTTGTAGTGGGATTGGACAACTGAGTGGCTTGCTAGGCCATTTCAGAGGGCAATTAAGAATCAACCACATTGCTGTGGGTCTGGAGTCACATATAGGCCAGACCGGGTAAGGACGGCAGGTATCCTGAGCTCGAGCTCCTCCAGCTGACGACACTTCCTGCACCTGTGTTTTTCTAGGACACGGGAAACATTGTGGAGTTCCCACATGGCACAGTCCATGCATTCGATGGATCTGAGCTGCCCTGCCATGCCTCCGTTTATTATAAGACATTAGTGAACCCGATGGGTTTGTACGACAATCCAGTAGTTTCATGGTCACCATTACTGATACTAGTCACAGTTTTTTATTTGACGCACTGACGCAGTTACTAAATGCAGCGACAGTGACTCCTTACCAGATCAGCGACCTCGTTTGTCTCCTTCCAAGTACGGATGTTTTTACTATAATGTGATCCTGAGAGCACACCACAAAAGACCTCCACCATCATACTCAGCCCGTAGCCTTTATAACCACCTGTAAACAGAAACACAGCACTCGGTACTGAAACACGGTAACAACATGGTACTGAAACAACACGGTAACAACATGGTACTGAAACAACACGGTAACAACATGGTACTGAAACAACACGGTAACAACATGGTACTGAAACAACACGGTAACAACATGGTACTGAAACAACACGGTAACAACATGGTACTGAAACAACACGGTAACAACATGGTACTGAAACAACACGGTAACAACATGGTACTGAAACAACACGGTAACAACATGGTACTGAAACAACACGGTAACAACATGGTACTGAAACAACACGGTAACAACATGGTACTGAAACAACACGGTAACAACATGGTACTGAAACAACACGGTAACAACATGGTACTGAAACAACACAGTAACAACATGGTACTGAAACAACACGGTAACATGGTACTGAAACAACACGGTGGTAACATGGTACTGAAACAACACGGTAACAACATGGTACTGAAACAACACGGTAACAACATGGTACTGAAACAACACGGTAACAACATGGTACTGAAACAACACGGTAACAACATGGTACTGAAACAACACAGTAACAACATGGTACTGAAACAACACGGTAACAACATGGTACTGAAACAACACGGTAACATGGTACTGAAACAACACGGTAACATGGTACTGAAACAACACGGTAACATGGTACTGAAACAACACGGTAACAACATGGTACTGAAACAACACAGTAACAACATGGTACTGAAACAACACGGTAACAACATGGTACTGAAACAACACGGTAACAACATGGTACTGAAACAACACGGTAACAACATGGTACTGAAACAACACGGTAACAACATGGTACTGAAACAACACGGTAACAACACGGTACTGAAACAACACGGTATTCACTGGAGTTTAGAAGAATGAGAGGTGATCTCATTGAAACATACAAAATTCTTACAGGGCTCGACAGGGTAGATGCTGGGAGGATGTTTCCTCTGGGTGGGGAATCTAGAACCAGGGGTCACAGTCTCAGAATAAGGGGTCGGCCATTTAGGACTGAGATGAGGAGGAATTTCTTCACTCAGAGGGTGGTGAATCTTTGGAATTCTCTCCCCCAGAGGGCTGTGGAGGCTCAGTCATTGAGTACATTCAAAACAGAGATCGATAGACTTCTAGATATTAAAGGCATCAAGGGATATGGGGATGGTGCAGGAAAATGGTGTTGAAAAGATCAGCCATGAGCTTGTTGAATGGCGGAGCAGGATTGAGGGGCCGGATGGCCTACTCCTGCTCCTATTTCTAATGTTCTTATGTTCACCCCTCCCCTTTACTCCACTCCCCTCTCATGCCCTCGCCTCCCCTCTCATGCTCTCACCTCCCCTCTCGTTCCCTTCCATCCTATGGTTCCTTCCCTCTCCTCCCTCCTTTCCCCTCCCCTCCTCTCCGCTCCCTTCCTCTCTCCTTGTCTCCCCTCCCATGAACCCTCCTCCCTCCAATCTGTAACCTCATGGCCCGGCATATCCCTGACTCCTCCATCACCATCGAGCCAGGAGACCAGCCCTGGTCCAATGGGGAGTGTCGAAGGGCTTGCTGGGAGCAGCACCGTGGCATACCTTTAGAATAAGGTACAAACCTAGTGAAGCTACTATGCGGGGTTACCTGCAGCTAAACAGCAAAAGCAGCAGGCTAGAGACAGGACTGAGCAGTGCTGCAACCAATGGATCAGAGAAAAGCTCAGTGGCCCTGCTGAGAATGTTGGTGGACAGCCAGGCAACTAATGGAAGGAGGAGGCTCCTTGGACATCGCCATCCTCATCGATGGTGGAGCCCAGCAGGTGAGTGCAAGAGACAAGACTGAAATGTTTACAAGAGTCTTCAGCCAGGAGTGCCAAGTGAATGATTCTACTCAGCCTCCTCCCAACGTCCCACCTTCACCGATTCCAGTCTCCAGCCAATTCGGTTCACTCCGTGTGACATCTAGTAGTGGCTGACTGCACTGGACACAGCGAAGGCTTTGGGCCCTGATAATACCTGGCTGTTGTGCTGAAGACCTGTGCTCCCGAGCTAGTCATTCCCCTGACAAAACTGTCCTGGTGCACCTATAACACTGGCATCTACCCAGATATATCCTGTCCACAAAAAATAAGTTCAATCTAACCCAGCCAATTCCCGGCCCATCAGCTCCCTCTTAATCATCAGTAAAGTGATGGATGGTGTCATCGACAGTGCTATCAAGCGGCACTTACTCACCAATAACCTGCTCACCGATGCTCAGTGGATCACTCAGCTCCAGATCTTATCACAGCCTTGGTCCAGAACTGGGCAGAAGAGCTGAATTCCAGAGATGAGGTGACATCAAGCTGACATTTGGCCGAGTGGCCCCAAGGATTCCTAGTACACTGAGGTCAATGGGGAAACTCTCCAGTGGCTGGAGCCATTCTAAAGGAAGATGGTTGTGGTTGTTGGAGGCCAATCATCTCAGCCCCTGGACATTGCTGCAGGAGTACCTCAGGGCAGTGTCCGAGGCCCAACTATCTCCAACTGCTTCATCAATGGCCTTCCTTCCATCGTAAGGTCAGAAGTGGGGCTGTTCACTGATGATTCCACATGTTTCCGATGATTCCGATGTTTCGTTCCATTCACAACTCTTCCAATGGTCAAACAGCCTCATCCCAACCTACAGCAGGAGCTGGATAACCTTTAGGTTTGGGCTGACAGGTGACCATCTTGTACAACAGAAAGCCTGGCATCACCCCTTGACCTTCAATGGCACCACCATCAATGAGGCCCCACCATCAACATCCAGGGGGTCGCCAATGACCACAAGCTTTACTGGATGAGCCACATTGACACTGTGGCTACAAGAGTTATGTTGGGGCGAGGTTCTGTACTAAGTGCATTACCCCAGGGTTCGATGTTTGGACTACTACTGTTTCTAATTTACATCAAAGACCTGGATTTAGAAACTCAATGCAAAGTGGGCACATTAGCAGATGATATCTGACTAGGAGGATCAGGGGAACCAAAGAACGCAGCTCAGAGTTAGATAAAATAAGCAAGGGTGGTGAACAATGGTGGGTGGAGATTAATGGAGAGGAATGGAAAGTGCTACACATGGGAATGAAAAATCGATGCCACACGTCCTCTGTGACTGGAGCTGAAATAGGCCAAGAAAAAGCCACGAGTCTCAGTTAACTCAACGCTAAACATGTCCAACCAGTGCAGAGCAGCAATCAACAGAGCAAAT
This sequence comes from Heptranchias perlo, assembly GCF_035084215.1. Classification (NCBI taxonomy): domain Eukaryota; kingdom Metazoa; phylum Chordata; class Chondrichthyes; order Hexanchiformes; family Hexanchidae; genus Heptranchias; species Heptranchias perlo. The sequence continues at coordinate 75,970,918 of NC_090336.1, forward strand.
AGGACACTGAACTACAGCGAGAACAAGAGGGTTTACGTCAGGGAGGTGATGATCAAACTGTCCAGGGCTTTGGTCAGACTCACCTTGAGCACTGTGTCCAGTTCTGGTCAGACCCACCTTGTGCACTGTGTCCAGTTCTGGTCAGACTCACCTTGTGCACTGTGTCCAGTTCTGGTCAGACTCACCTTGTGCACTGTGTCCAGTTCTGGTCAGACCCACCTTGAGCACTGTGTCCAGTTCTGGTCAGACCCACCTTGTGCACTGTGTCCAGTTCTGGTCAGACTCACCTTGTGCACTGTGTCCAGTTCTGGTCAGACTCACCTTGAGCACTGTGTCCAGTTCTGGTCAGACCCACCTTGTTCACTGTGTCCAGTTCTGGTCAGACCGTCCTTGTGCACTGTGTTCAGTTCTGGTCAGACCCACCTTGTTCACTGTGTCCAGTTCTGGTCAGACCCTCCTTGTGCACTGTGTTCAGTTCTGGTCAGACTCACCTTGTTCACTGTGACCAGTTCTGGTCAGACCCACCTTGTTCACTGTGTCCAGTTCTGGTCAGACTCACCTTGAGCACTGTGTCCAGTTCTGGTCAGACTCACCTTGAGCACTGTGTCCAGTTCTGGTCAGACCCACCTTGTTCACTGTGTCCAGTTCTGGTCAGACCCACCTTGTGCACTGTGTTCAGTTCTGGTCAGACTCACCTTGTTCACTGTGACCAGTTCTGGTCAGACCCACCTTGAGCACTGTGTCCAGTTCTGGTCAGACCCACCTTGAGCACTGTGTCCAGTTCTGGTCAGACTCACCTTGTTCACTTTGTCCAGTTCTGGTCAGACCCACCTTGAGCACTGTGTCCAGTTCTGGTCAGACCCACCTTGAGCACTGTGTCCAGTTCTGGTCAGACTCACCTTGAGCACTGTGTCCAGTTCTGGTCAGACTCACCTTGAGCACTGTGTCCAGTTCTGGTCAGACCCACCTTGAGCACTGTGTCCAGTTCTGGTCAGACCCACCTTGAGCACTGTGTCCAGTTCTGGTCAGACTCACCTTGAGCACTGTGTCCAGTTCTGGTCAGACTCACTTTGAGCACTGTGTCCAGTTCTAGTCACGGAGACACAAGGGAGATATTTGACTGTGGGAGGCAGTGCAGAGAGGAGGTGCGAGTCTGATCCCCGGGGTCCGGGTCTGCATTATGGGGAAAGACGGAGAGCCTCCGCGTGGGTGAAATTGATTTTCGGCGTGAGTGCGAGCCAGGCCACAGCCAATCGCAGCACGTTTCACACCTGCTCGTTTTCTTTTCCATTGACTTAAATTTTTGTGCTGCCGAAGATTCTAATTTCACCCCTTTGGGCTATTCAACTGGGAAAGGAAGTGTCTGAGAGGTGATCATATCGATGGTGATTAGATTGTTAAGGGAATGGATGAGATAAATCCAGGTTATTATTTTAAATTAAAATGCGAGAGTAGAAATTGGGGGCAGGATTGATGGACCAGCTGGTCTTTTCCTGCCCGTCAATTTTGCATGTTTGTGTGTTCATATGTTCACATGTTTGTGTGTTCACATGTTCATATGTTTGTATGTCCATATGTTTGTGTTCACATGTTCATATGTCCGTGCATTCGTATGTTCGTGTGTTCATATGTCTGTATGTGTGTGTTTGTATGTTTGTATGTTCATATGTTTATGTGTTCATATGTTTACATGTTTGTGTGTTCATATGTTCGTATGTTCATATGTAGTAGGACAAGGAGGGCAAGGTTCGAGTTAGTAAAAGGCAAATTCAGAACTGATACCAGGAAATTCTTCACCCAGGAAGGTGAAGACATGGGATAAAGTAAAGGAGGGAAAAGCCTGGGATCATTAAAGAGACAATTGGATGCGACAATATGGGATGTTAGCTTCACTCTGGGTGGATGGATTCAGATGGGCTGAATGGCCTCACTCTTCCATAATGATCTTGTGAAAAAGACATTTTGATAAAAATCACTCTTACTTGTGGCCTCACTTCCACCGAGAGGCACCAGCCCTCCACCCTGCAGAACCAGTGCTGGATCAGTGCTGTCTCTGCCATTGGAATCACACCCCCATCCCACCGGAACCTTCTCCCCACGTCTGTGGTGAACTTCTATCTAAAGAGAAGAAAATGGGACAGCTCAACAACCAGGTTTTGCACATCAGTGACACACAACGACAACAACCTGCATTTATATAGAGCCTTTAACGTAGTAAAACGTCCCAAGGTGCTTCACAGGAGCGATTATCAAACAAAACTTGACACCGAGCCACATCAGGAGATACTAGGACAGGTGACCAAAAGCTCGGTCAAAGAGGGAGGTTTTAAGGAGCGTCTTAAAGGAGGAGAGAGAGAGAGGCGGAGAGTTTTAGGGAGGGAATTCCAGAGCTTAGGGCCCAGGCAGCTGAAGGCACGGCCGCCAATGGTGGAGCGATTAAAATCGGGGGATACGCAAGAGGCCAGAATTGGAGGAGCGCAGAGATCTCGGAGGGTTGCAGGGGCTGGAGGAGGTTACAGAGAATTTTTAATTTGAGGTGTTCCCGGACCGGGAGCCAGTGTTGGTCAGCGAGCACAGGGGGTGATGGGTGAACGGGACTTGGTGCGAGTTAGGATACGGGGCAGCAGAGTTTTGGATGAGCTCAAGTTTATGGAGGGTGGAAGGTGGGAGGCCGGCCAGGAGAGCATTGGAACAGTCGAGTCTGGAAATAAGAAAGGCAGGAATGAGGGTTTCAGCAGCAGATGGGTTTAAGTGTAGTTTAATCAAAACCACCTGAACGTAAATAACAAAATCTGCCTCACCTTTCCCAGAGACACCGCTGATGTGGCCATGTCCAGAACAAAGCTGTCACCATCCAGGGCCGGAGCAGCAACACTGATAGGGTTGGTCCCCAGTGTGCACTGCAATAACAGGTAAACGGCAGTAAACAACAGGTAAACCACAGGTAAACATAGAAACATAGAAACATAGAAAATAGGAGCAAGAGTAGGCCATTCGGCCCTTCGGGCCTGCTCCACCATTCAAAATGATCATGGCTGATCGTCTAACTCAGTACCCTGTTCCCGCTTTTTCCTCATATCCCTTGATCCCTTTAGCATTAAGAAATATATCTATCTCCTTCTTGAATACATCTAATGACTTGGCCTCCACAGCCTCCTGTGGTAGAGAATTCCACAGGTTCACCACCCTCTGAGTGAAGACATTTCTCCTCATCTCGGTTCTAAATGGCATACCCCGTATCCTGAGACTGTGACCCCTGGTTCTGGACTCCCCAGCCATCGGGAACATCCTCCCTGCATCCAGTCTGTCTAGTCCTGTTAGAATTTTATATGTTTCGATGAGATCACCTCTCATTCTTCTAAACTCCAGTGAATATAGGCCGAGTCGACCCAATCTCTCCTCATACGTCAGTACTGCCATCCCAGGTAAACGACAGGAAAACAACAGGTTAACAACAGTAAACAATAGGTAAATGGCAGTAAACAACAGGTAGACAAGAGGTAAACTACAGGTAAAAGGCAGGAAAACCGCAGGTAAACAACAGGTAAACAGCATAGAAACATAGAAACATAGAAAATAGGAGCAAGAGTAGGCCATTCGGCCCTTCGGGCCTGCTCCACCATTCAAAATGATCATGGCTGATCGTCTAACTCAGTACTCTGTTCCCGCTTTTTCCCCATATCCCTTGATCCCTTTAGCATTAAGAAATATATAGCAGGTTAACAACAGGTTAAACGACAGAAAAATGCCAGGTAAATGACAGGTAAACAACAGGTAAACGACAGGAAAATGACAGGTAAACAACAGGTAAACGGAAGGTAAACAGCAGGTAAACAACAGGTAAACAACAGTAAACGACAAGTAAATGACAGGAAAATGACAGGTAAACAACAGGTAAACGGCAGGTAAACAACAGGTAAACAACAGGTAAACGACAGGAAAATGACAGGTAAACAACAGGTAAACGGCAGGTAAACAACAGGTAAACAACAGTAAACGACAGGTAAATGACAGGTAAATGACAGGTGACAGGTAAATGGCAGTAAACAACAGGTAAACGACAGGTAAATGGTACAATTTTAAAGGGGGAGCAGGAACAGGGAGACCTGGGGCTGCACACACACAAATCTTTGAAGGTGGCAGGACAGGTTGAGAAGGCTGTTCAAAAAAGCATACAGGATCCTGGGCTTTATAAACAGAGGCATCGAGTAAAAAAGCAAGGAAGTTTTGCTAAACCTTTATAAATCACCGGCTAGGCCTCAGCTGGAGTATTGTGTCCAATTCTGGGCACCGCACTTTAGGAAGGATGTCAAGGCCTCGGAGAGGGTGCAGAGGAGATTTACTAGAATGGTACCAGGGATGTGGGACTTCAGTTATGTGGAGAGACTGGAGAAGCTGGGGTTGTTCTCCTTAGAGCAGAGAAGGTTAAGGGGAGATTTAATCGAGGTGTTCAAAATCATGAGGGGTTTTGATAGAGTAAATAAGGAGAAACTGTTTCCAGTGGCAGGAGGGTCGGTAACCAGAGGACACAGATTTACGGTAATTGTGTAATTTAAGGTAAAAGAACCATAAGAACATAAGAAATAGGAGCAGGAGTAGGCCAATCGGCCCCTCGAGCCTGCTCCGCCATTCAATAAGATCATGGCTGATCTGATCCTAACCTCAAATCTAAATTCATGTCCAATTTCCTGCCCGCTCCCCGTAACCCCTAATTCCCTTTACTTCTAGGAAACTGTCTATTTCTGTTTTAAATTTATTTAATGATGTAGCTTCCACAGCTTCCTGGGGCAGCAAATTCCACAGACCTACTACCCTCTGAGTGAAGAAGTTTCTCCTCATCTCAGTTTTGAAAGAGCAGCCCCTTATTCTAAGATTATGCCCCCTAGTTCTAGTTTCACCCATCCTTGGGAACATCCTTACCGCATCCACCCGATCAAGACCCTTCACAATCTTATATGTTTCAATAAGATCGCCTCTCATTCTTCTGAACTCCAATGAGTAGAGTCCCAATCTACTCAACCTCTCCTCATATGTCCGCCCCCTCATCCCCGGGATTAACCGAGTGAACCTTCTTTGTACTGCCTCGAGAGCAAGGGGGGAGATGAGGAGAAATTTTTTAAGGCAGCGAGTTGTTCTGATCTGGAACGCGCTGCCTGAAAGGGCGGGGGAAGCAGATTCAATAATAACTTTCAAAAGGGAACTGGATAAATACTCAGAGGGGAGAAAATTTCCAGGGCCACGGGGAAAGAGCGGGGGGAGTGGGATTAATCGGATCGCTCTTTCAAAGAGCCGGCACAGGCACGATGGGCCGAATGGCCTCCTCCTGCGATGTATGATAATGACCAGTAACTGATCAGTATTGAAGTGACCAGGCAATAGGTCAATGTGCAGCTTCAGCGAAAGCTCCAGATGTTTAGGATTCTCCCATCGTCTCCTGCAGGTACTGACCCTCCCGCACTGAGTAAAGCCTCGAGTCGGGCCTCCCTCGGCCTCTACCCAAGGGCCTGTTCTTCGAGTGTGAGCACAGGCAGTGAGTGTGGGCAGTGAGTGTGGGCAGTGAGTGTGGGCAGTGAGTGTGGGCAGTGAGTGTGGGCAGTGAGTGTGAGCAGTGAGTGTGGGGAGTGGGTGTGGGCAGTGGGTGTGGGCAGTGGGTGTGAGCAGTGAGTGTGGGCAGTGAGTGTGGGCAGTGAGTGTGGGCAGTGAGTGTGGGCAGTGAGTGTGAGCAGTGAGTGTGGGCAGTGAGTGTGAGCAGTGAGTGTGGGGAGTGAGTGTGGGCAGTGGGTGTGGGCAGTGGGTGTGAGCAGTGGGTGTGGGCAGTGAGTGTGGGGAGTGAGTGTGGGCAGTGAGTGTGGGCAGTGGGTGTGAGCAGTGAGTGTGGGCAGTGAGTGTGGGCAGTGAGTGTGGGCAGTGAGTGTGGGCAGTGAGTGTGGGGAGTGAGTGTGGGCAGTGAGTGTGGGGAGTGAGTGTGGGGAGTGAGTGTGGGCAGTGAGTGTAGGCAGTGGGTGTGAGCAGTGAGTGTGGGCAGTGAGTGTGGGCAGTGGGTGTGAGCAGTGGGTGTGGGCAGTGAGTGTGAGCAGTGAGTGTGGGCAGTGAGTGTGGGCAGTGGGTGTGAGCAGTGAGTGTGGGCAGTGAGTGTGGGGAGTGAGTGTGGGGAGTGAGTGTGGGCAGTGGGTGTGGGCAGTGAATGTGGGCAGTGAGTGTGGGCAGTGAGTGTGGGCAGTGGGTGTGAGCAGTGAGTGTGGGCAGTGGGTGTGAGCAGTGAGTGTGAGCAGTGAGTGTGAGCAGTGAGTGTGGGCAGTGAGTGTGGGCAGTGGGTGTGGGCAGTGAGTGTGGGCAGTGAGTGTGGACAGTGAGTGTGGGCAGTGGGTGTGGGCAGTGGGTGTGAGCAGTGAGTGTGGGCAGTGAGTGTGAGCAGTGAGTGTGGGCAGTGAGTGTGGGCAGTGGGCGTGAGCAGTGAGTGTGGGCAGTGAGTGTGGGCAGTGAGTGTGGGCAGTGGGCGTGAGCAGTGAGTGTGGGCAGTGAGTGTGAGCAGTGAGTGTGGGCAGTGAGTGTGGGCAGTGAGTGTGGGCAGTGAGTGTGGGCAGTGAGTGTGGGCAGTGAGTGTGAGCAGTGAGTGTGGGCAGTGAGTGTGGGCAGTGAGTGTGGGCAGTGAGTGTGGGCAGTGAGTGTGAGCCAGGCCCAGTCCCATCCTCACCCTATAATCTGCGCACAAGGACCCTGGAGCACGGAGGGCACTGGATATTCCTCGACAGTGGGACATTCTCCGATTAATGGGCTCACTGGTCCAGGGAGCACTGCTGAGACGAATTGTAGTTACTGCTATTGAGACCGACTAAAGCAGCACAGAACGAGAATCAAACCTGGCACATTCCCCGGTGAATGAATCAGTAGTCGCGTCAGTACAGTGACCCAGTGTTTCTCTGAGGGTACAGTGACCCAGTGTTTCCCTGTGGGTACAGTGACCCAGTGTTTCTCTGAGGGTACAGTGACCCAGTGTTTCCCTGTGGGTACAGTGACCCAGTGTTTCCCTGAGGGTACAGTGACCCAGTGTTTCCCTGAGGGTACAGTGACCCAGTGTTTCTCTGAGGGTACAGTGACCCAGTGTTTCCCTGTGGGTACAGTGACCCAGTGTTTCCCTGAGGGTACAGTGACCCAGTGTTTCCCTGAGGGTACAGTGACCCAGTGTTTCCCTGTGGATACAGTGACCCAGTGTTTCCCTGTGGGCACATTGACCCAGTGTTTCCCTGAGGGTACAGTGACCCAGTGTTTCTCTGTGGGTACAGTGACCCAGTGTTTCCCTGAGGGTAAGGTGATCCAGTGTTTCTCTGAGGGTACAGTGACCCAGTGTTTCCCTGAGGGTACAGTGACCCAGTGTTTCCCTGTGGGTACAGTGACCCAGTGTTTCCCTGTGGGTACAGTGACCCAGTGTTTCCCTGTGGGTACAGTGACCCAGTGTTTCCCTGAGGGTACAGTCTGCCAGTGTTTCCCTGTGGGTACAGTGACCCAGTGTTTCCCTGTGGGTACAGTGACCCAGTGTTTCCCTGAGGGTACAGTGACCCAGTGTTTCCCTGAGGGTACAGTGACCCAGTGTTTCTCTGTGGGTACAGTGACCCAGTGTTTCCCTGAGGGTGCAGTGACCCAGTGTTTCCCTGAGGGTGCAGTGACCCAGTGTTTCCCTGAGGGTACAGTGACTCAGTGTTTCCCTGTGGGTGCAGTGACCCAGTGTTTCCCTGTGGGTGCAGTGACCCAGTGTTTCCCTGTGGGTACAGTGACCCAGTGTTTCCCTGAGGTTACAGTGACCCAGTGTTTCCCTGTGGGTACAGTGACCCAGTGTTTCCCTGTGGGTACAGTGACCCAGTGTTTCCCTGAGGGTACAGTGACCCAGTGTTTCCCTGAGGGTGCAGTGACCCAGTGTTTCCCTGAGGGTACAGTGACCCAGTGTTTCCCTGAGGGTACAGTGATCCAGTGTTTCCCTGAGGGTACAGTGATCCAGTGTTTCCCTGAGGGTACAGTGACCCAGTGTTTCTCTGAGGGTACAGTGACCGAGTGTTTCCCTGAGGGTACAGTGAACCAGTGTTTCTCTGAGGGTACAGTGACCCAGTGTTTCCCTGTGGATACAGTGACCCAGTATTTCCCTGAGGGTACAGTGACCCAGTATTTCGCTGTGGGTGCAGTGACCCAGTGTTTCCCTGAGGGTACAGTGACCCAGTGTTTCTCTGAGGGTACAGTGATCCAGTGTTTCCCTGTGGGTACAGTGACCCAGTGTTTCTCTGAGGGTACAGTGACCCAATGTTTCCCTGAGGGTACAGTGATCCAGTGTTTCTCTGAGGGTACAGTGACCCAGTGTTTCCCTGAGGGTACAGTGATCCTGTGTTTCCCTGAGGGTACAGTGACCCAGTGTTTCCCTGTGGGTACAGTGACCCAGTGTTTCCCTGAGGGTGCAGTGACCCAGTGTTTCCCTGTGGGTACAGTGACCCAGTGTTTCCCTGTGGGTACAGTGACCCAGTGTTTCCCTGTGGGTACAGTGACCCAGTGTTTCTCTGTGGGTACAGTGACCCAGTGTTTCCCTGAGGGTGCAGTGACCCAGTGTTTCCCTGAGGGTACAGTGAACCAGTGTTTCCCTGAGGGTACAGTGACCCAGTGTTTCCCTGAGGGTACAGTGAACCAGTGTTTCCCTGAGGGTACAGTGACCCAGTGTTTCCCTGAGGGTACAGTGACCCAGTGTTTCCCTGAGGGTACAGAGAACCAGTGTTTCTCTGAGGGTACAGTGACCCAGTGTTTCCCTGAGGGTACAGTGACCCAGTGTTTCCCTGTGGGTACAGTGATCCAGTGTTTCCCTGAGGGTACAGTGACCCAGTGTTTCTCTGAGGGTACAGTGACCCAGTGTTTCCCTGAGGGTACAGTGATCCAGTGTTTCTCTGAGGGTACAGTGACCCAGTGTTTCCCTGAGGGTACAGTGATCCAGTGTTTGCCTGAGGGTACAGTGATCCAGTGTTTCTCTGAGGGTACAGTGACCCAGTGTTTCCCTGAGGGTACAGTGACCCAGTGTTTCCCTGAGGGTACAGTGACACAGTGTTTCCCTGAGGGTGCAGTGACCCAGTGTTTCCCTGTGGGTACAGTGACCCAGTGTTTCCCTGTGGGTACAGTGACCCAGTGTTTCCCTGAGGGTACAGTGACCCAGTGTTCCCTGTGGGTACAGTGACCCAGTGTTTTCCTGTGGGTACAGTGACCCAGTGTTTCCCTGAGGGTACAGTGACCCGGTGTTTCCCTGAGGGTACAGTGAACCAGTGTTTCTCTGAGGGTACAGTGACCCAGTGTTTCCCTGAGGGTACAGTGAACCAGTGTTTCTCTGAGGGTACAGTGACCCAGTGTTTCCCTGAGGGTACAGTGACCCAGTGTTTCTCTGAGGTTACAGTGACCCAGTGTTTCCCTGTGGGTACAGTGACCCAGTGTTTCCATGTGGGTACATTGACCCAGTGTTTCCCTGTGGGTACAGTGATCCAGTGTTTCTCTGTGGGTACAGTGACCCAGTGTTTCCCTGTGGGTACAGTGACCCAGTGTTTCTCTGTGGGTACAGTGACCCAGTGTTTCCCTGAGGGTACAGTGACCCAGTGTTTCCCTGACGGTACAGTGACCCAGTGTTTCTCTGAGGTTACAGTGACCCAGTGTTTCCCTGAGGGTACAGTGACAAATTGTTTCTCTGAGGTTACAGTGACCCAGTGTTTCCCTGAGGGTACAGTGACCCAGTGTTTCCCTGTGGGTACAGTGACCCAGTGTTCCCTGTGGGTACAGTGACCCAGTGTTTTCCTGTGGGTACAGTGACCCAGTGTTTCCCTGAGGGTACAGTGACCCAGTGTTTCCCTGAAGGTACAGTGAACCAGTGTTTCTCTGAGGGTACAGTGACCCAGTGTTTCCCTGAGTACAGTGACCCAGTGTTTCTCTGAGGTTACAGTGACCCAGTGTTTCCCTGTGGGTACAGTGATCCAGTGTTTCCCTGTGGGTACAGTGATCCAGTGTTTCCCTGTGGGTACAGTGACCCAGTGTTTCCCTGTGGGTACAGTGACCCAGTGTTTCCCTGTGGGTACAGTGACCCAGTGTTTCCCTGTGGGTACAGTGACCCAGTGATTCCCTGAGGGTACAGTGAACCAGTATTTCCCTGTGGGTACAGTGATCCAGTGTTTCCCTGTGGTTACAGTGACCCAGTGTTTCCCTGTAGGTACAGTGATCCAGTGTTTCCCTGTGGGTACAGTGATCCAGTGTTTCCCTGTGGGTACAGTGATCCAGTGTTTCCCTGTGGGTACAGTGACCCAGTGTTTCCCTGAGGGTACAGTGACCCAGTGTTTCCCTGAGGGTACAGTGTGCCAGTGTTTCCCTGAGGGTACAGTGACCCAGTGTTTCTCTGAGGGTACAGTGACCCAGTGTTTCCCTGTGGGTACAGTGATCCAGTGTTTCCCTGTGGGTACAGTGACCCAGTGTTTCCCTGTGGGTACAGTGACCCAGTGTTTCCCTGTGGGTACAGTGACCCAGTGTTTCCCTGAGGGTACATTGACCCAGTGTTTCTCTGAGGGTACAGTGATCCAGTGTTTGCCTATGGGTACAGTGATCCAGTGTTTTGCTGTGGGTACAGTGATCCAGTGTTTCCCTGTGGCTACAGTGACCCAGTGATTCTCTGAGGGTACAGTGATCCAGTGTTTCCCTGAGGGTACAGTGACCCAGTGATTCTCTGAGGGTACAGTGACCCAGTGATTCTCTGAGGGTACAGTGACCCAGTGTTTCCCTGTGGGTACAGTGATCCAGTGTTTCCCTGTGGGTACAGTGACCCAGTGTTTCCCTGTGGGTACAGTGACCCACTGTTTCCCTGAGGGTACATTGACCCAGTGTTTCTCTGAGGGTACAGTGATCCAGTGTTTGCCTATGGGTACAGTGATCCAGTGTTTTGCTGTGGGTACAGTGATCCAGTGTTTGCCTATGGGTATAGTGATCCAGTGTTTCCCTGTGGGTACAGTGATCCAGTGTTTCCCTGTGGGTACAGTGATCCAGTGTTTCCCTGTGGGTACAGTGACCCAGTGTTTCCCTGTGGGTACAGTGACCCAGTGTTTCCCTGAGGGTACAGTGACCCAGTGTTTCCCTGAGGGTACAGTGTGCCAGTGTTTCCCTGAGGGTACAGTGTGCCAGTGTTTCCCTGAGGGTACAGTGACCTAGTGTTTCTCTGAGGGTACAGTAACCCAGTGTTTCCCTGAGGGTAGTGACCCAGTGATTCTCTGTGGGTACAGTGATCCAGTGTTTCCCTGTGGGTACAGTGATCCAGTGTTTCCCTGTGGGTACAGTGACCCAGTGTTTCCCTGTGGGTACAGTGACCCAGTGTTTCCCTGAGGGTACATTGACCCAGTGTTTCTCTGAGGGTACAGTGATCCAGTGTTTGCCTATGGGTACAGTGATCCAGTGTTTTGCTGTGGGTACAGTGATCCAGTGTTTGCCTATGGGTATAGTGATCCAGTGTTTCCCTGTGGGTACAGTGATCCAGTGTTTCCCTGTGGGTACAGTGATCCAGTGTTTCCCTGTGGGTACAGTGACCCAGTGTTTCCCTGAGGGTACAGTGACCCAGTGTTTCCCTGAGGGTACAGTGTGCCAGTGTTTCCCTGAGGGTACAGTGACCCAGTGTTTCTCTGAGGGTACAGTGACCCAGTGTTTCTCTGTGGGTACAGTGATCCAGTGTTTGCCTGAGGGTACAGTGATCCAGTGTTTCCCTGTGGGTACAGTGACCCAGTGTTTCCCTGAGGGTACAGTGACCCAGTGTTTCCCTGAGGGTACAGTGACCCAGTGTTTCCCTGAGGGTACAGTGATCCAGTGTTTCCCTGTGGGTACAGTGACCCAGTGTTTCCCTGAGGGTACAGTGACCCAGTGTTTCCCTGAGGGTACAGTCTGCCAGTGTTTCCCTGCGGGTACAGTGACCCAGTGTTTCTCTGAGGGTACAGTGATCCAGTGATTCTCTGAGGGTACAGTGACCCAGTGTTTCCCTGTGGATACAGTGACCCAGTGTTTCCCTGTGGCTACAGTGACCCAGTGATTCTCTGAGGGTACAGTGGCCCAGTGTTTCCCTGAGGGTACATTGACCCAGTGTTTCTCTGAGGGTACAGTGACCCAGTGTTTCCCTGAGGGTACAGTGACCCAGTGTTTCTCTGAGGGTACAGTGATCCAGTGATTCTCTGAGGGTACATTGACCCAGTGTTTCTCTGAGGGTACAGTGACCCAGTGTTTCCCTGAGGGTACAGTGATCCAGTGTTTTGCTGTGGGTACAGTGATCCAGTGTTTGCCTGTGGGTATAGTGATCCAGTGTTTCCCTGTGGGTACAGTGATCCAGTGTTTCCCTGTGGGTACAGTGATCCAGTGTTTCCCTGTGGGTACAGTGACCCAGTGTTTCCCTGAGGGTACAGTGACCCAGTGTTTCCCTGAGGGTACAGTGACCCAGTGTTTCCCTGCGGGTAGTGACCCAGTGTTTCTCTGAGGGTACAGTGATCCAGTGATTCTCTGAGGGTACAGTGACCCAGTGTTTCCCTGTGGATACAGTGACCCAGTGTTTCCCTGTGGGTACAGTGACCAAGTGATTCTCTGAGGGTACAGTGACCCAGTGTTTCTCTGAGGGTACAGTGATCCAGTGTTTGCCTATGGGTATAGTGATCCAGTGTTTTGCTGTGGGTACAGTGATCCAGTGTTTGCCTATGGGTATAGTGATCCAGTGTTTCCCTGTGGGTACAGTGTTCCAATGTTTCTCTGAGGGTACAGTGACCCAGTGTTTCCCTGAGGGTACAGTGACCCAGTGTTTCCCTGAGGGTACAGTGTTCCAGTGTTTCTCTGAGGGTATAGTGATCCAGTGTTTCCCTGAGGGTACAGTGACCCAGTGTTTCTCTGAGGGTACAGTGATCCAGTGTTTCTCTGAGGGTACAGTGATCCAGTGTTTTGCTGTTGGTACAGTGATCCAGTGTTTCCCTGTGGGTACAGTGATCCAGTGATTCTCTGAGGGTACAGTGATCCTGTGTTTCCCTGAGGGTACAGTGATCCAGTGATTCTCTGAGGGTACAGTGACCCAGTGTTTCCTCTGAGGGTACAGTGACCCAGTGTTTCCCTGAGGGTACAGTGATCCAGTGTTTCCCTGAGGGTACAGTGATCCAGTGTTTCCCTGAGGGTACAGTGATCCAGTGTTTCCCTGAGGGTACAGTGACCCAGTGTTTCCTCTGAGGGTACAGTGACCCAGTGTTTCCCTGAGGGTACAGTGATCCAGTGATTCCCTGAGGGTACAGTGACCCAGTGTTTCCCTGAGGGTACAGTGACACAGTGTTTCCTCTGAGGGTACAGTGACCCAGTGTTTCCCTGAGGGTACAGTGATCCAGTGTTTCCCTGAGGGTACAGTGATCCAGTGATTCCCTGAGGGTACAGTGACCCAGTGTTTCCCTGAGGGTACAGTGATCCAGTGTTTCCCTGAGGGTACAGTGACCCAGTGTTTCCCTGAGGGTACAGTGACCCAGTGTTTCCTCTGAGGGTACAGTGATCCAGTGTTTCTCTGAGGGTACAGTGATCCAGTGTTTCCCTGAGGGTACAGTGACCCAGTGTTTCCCTGAGGGTACAGTGATCCAGTGATTCCCTGAGGGTACAGTGACCCAGAGCTCATGAGTTCAAATCCCACCAGAACTAGTTGTGAAATTGAATTTGATAAATCTGGTAATCTGGGACAGGCACCGGATTAAATAACCATGAAATCTGTCGGACTGTCGTAAAAACCCAACTAGTTCACCAACGTCCTTCAGGGAAGGAAACCTGCCGTCCTGACCCGGTCTCGGCCTGAATGTGACTCCAGTCCCATACACTATCTGGTTGACCCTTAATGCCCTCTGAAGAGCCCTAGCAACATCACAAGGCCATTTAAAGCAGCCTATCCCACGTCCTCCACCTCCAGTGAAGATAGGGAAGCAGGGAAAGGGGCAGGGATTTCACACACAGCTTGAGACCGTCACGTCCCGATGGACGATAGTTTACCTCCTTTGCTCTGGTTGGTACTACCAGTGGAGAGGTGTTTGTGCAGGTCATCCCCTGTTGAAAGAAAAGGCAAATACTGTAATAAACTGCGAGTCCTACGAGTAATATTTCTAAATCCTTTTGTTGTCTATTATTTACTCTACTTACGATGAAACCGCATTTCATAGCCTGCATGGAATAAAATCCAGCGATGCCGTAGTGATTGGATCCTGGAATGAATAAAGCAGTAAAGCACAGCACTCTGTACAAGATGTCCCCACCCCTTCCCCACTCATCCCCTCTCTACCCACCCCTTCCCCACTCATCCCCTCTGTTCCCACCCCTTCCCCACTCATCCCCTCTGTCCCCACCCATTCTCCACTCATCCCCTCTGTTCCCACCCCTTCCCCACTCATCCCCTCTGTACCCACCCCTTCCCCACTCATCCCCTCTGTACCCACCCCTTCCCCACTCATCCCCTCTGTTCCCACCCCTTCCCCACTCATCCCCTCTGTACCCACCTCTTCTCCACTCATCCCCTCTGTACCCACCCCTTCCCCACTCATCCCCTCTGTTCCCACCCCTTCCCCACTCATCCCCTCTGTACCCACCTCTTCTCCACTCATCCCCTCTGTCCCCACCCCTTCCCCACTCATCCCCTCTGTACCCACCCCTTCCCCACTCATCCCCTCTGTCCCCACCCATTCGCCACTCATCCCCTCTGTTCCCACCCCTTCCCCACTCATCCCCTCTGTTCCCACCCATTCCCCACTCATCCCCTCTGTACCCACCCCTTCCCCACTCATCCCCTCTGTTCCCACCCATTCCCCACTCATCCCCTCTGTACCCACCCCTTCCCCACTCATCCCCTCTGTACCAACCCCTTCCCCACTCATCCCCTCTGTTCCCACCCATTCCCCACTCATCCCCTCTGTACCCACCCCTTCCCCACTCATCCCCTCTGTACCCACTTCCCCACTCATCCCCTCTGTACCCACCCCTTCCCCACATATCAGGAAGAGATAAAGGCAGTGGAAATAATTCAGAGACCAGTAACAAGAGATTTAGATCACTGATCTGATTACTGACGTGTAGTCACTGTTGTGCGGGGAGGGAGCGGGGAAGGAGGGGGAGGGAGAGGGAATGGGGAGGGGACGAGGAGGGAGAGGGGGAGGGAGAGGGAGAGGGGAGGGGACAGGGAGGGAGAGGGGGAGGGAGCATGGAGGGAAAGAGGGAGAGAGTGGGGGGAGAGGGGAGGGAGTGGGGGAGGAGGGGAGGGAGCGGGGAGTGAGAGGGGGGAGTGAGAGGGGGGAGTGAGAGGGGGGAGTGAGAGGGGGGAGTGAGAGGGGGGAGGGAGAGGGGGGAGGGAGAGGGGGGAGGGAGAGGGGGGAGGGAGGGAGGGAGAGAGGGAGGGAGGGAGGGAGAGGGAGACGGAGAGGGGGAGGGAGCGGGAAAGGAGAGGGGGAGGGAGCGGGAAAGGAGAGGGGGAGGGAGCGGGAAAGGAGAGGGGGAGGGAGCGGGAAAGGAGAGGGGGAGGGAGCGGGAAAGGAGGGGGGAGGGAGAGACGGAGGGAGAGGGTAGGGAGAGGGGGAGAGATTGTGGGGGAGAGGGGGGAGGGAGAGGGGGGAGGGAGAGGGGGGAGGGAGAGGGGGGAGGGAGAGGGGGGAGGGAGAGGGGGGAGGGAGAGGGGGGAGGGCGAGGGGGGAGGGCGAGGGGGGAGGGCGAGGGGGGAGGGCGAGGGGGGAGGGCGAGGGGGGAGGGCGAGGGGGGAGGGCGAGGGGGGAGGGCGAGGGGGGAGGGCGAGGGGGGAGGGCGAGGGGGGAGGGCGAGGGGGGAGGGCGAGGGGGGAGGGAGAGGGGGGAGGGAGAGGGGGGAGGGAGAGGGGGGAGGGAGAGGGGGCGGGAAAGGAGAGGGGGAGGGAGCGGGAAAGGAGGGGGGAGGGAGAGACGGAGGGAGAGACGGAGGGAGAGGGGGAGAGATTGTGGGGGACAGGGAGGGAGAGGGGGAGGGAGAGGAGAGGGAGGGGGATGGGGAGTGAGAGGGGGAGGGAGCAGGGAAGGGGAGAGGGGAAGGGAGTGGGGAGAGAGGGGGAGAAGAGAGGGAGAGGGGAGAGAGAGAGAGAGGTCACACACAAGCAGACAGCTTTTTACCTTCACCGTCTGAGCTGTGCCATGTGGGAACTCCACGAAGCTTCCCGTGTCCCAGAAAACCACAGGTGCAGGAAGTGTCGTCAGCTGGAGGAGCTCGAGCTCAGGATTTCGGAGCTTGAGCAGCAGCTGGGGTCACTGCAGTGCTTCCGCGAGGCTGAGACCTACATGGATGGCACGTTTCTGGAGGTGGTCACCCCGCAGCTTAAGAGAGTGCGGGCAGAGGGGGACTGGGTGACCGCCAGACAGATAAGGAGGACCAGGCAGGTAGTGCAGGAGTCCCCTGAGGGCATCTCACTCTCCAACCAGTATTCAGTTCTGTATACGAGTGAGGGAGAGGGTCCCTCTGTGGAGTGCAGCCAGAGCCAGGACCACAGCACCATGGAAGAGGGGGGAGGGAGCGGGAAGGGAGAGGGGGATCCCGCTCCCTCCTTCCCGCTCAGCTGCACGGGGGGGAGGAGAAAGTTCAGGATTCTACAGTTAGGGGAGCAGACAGGCGTTTCTGCGGCCGCAAACATGACTCCAGGATGGTTTGTTGCCTCCCTGGTGCCAGGGTCAAGGATGTCACTGAGCGGCTGCAGAACATTTTGGAGGGGAGGGTGAACAGCCAGAGGTCATGGTCCATATCGGTACCAACGACATAGGGAGAAAGGGGGATGAGGTCCTATAGGAAGATTTTAAGGAGTTAGGAAAAAGAGTAAGAAGCAGATCCTCAAAGCAATTAATCTTCGGATTACTCCCGGGACCACGCGCTGGTGAGTATAGAAACAGGAGGATAGAGCAGGTGAACGAGTGGCTGGAGAGATGGTGCAGGAGGGAGGGCTTTAGATTCCTGGGGCATTGGGACCGGTTCTGGGGGAGGTGGGACCTGTACAGGCCGGACAGGTTGCACCTCAACAGGTCTGGGACCAATATCCTCGCGGGGAGGTTTACTAGTGCAGTCGGGGAGGGTTTAAACTAGCTTGGCAGGGGGATGGGAACCTGAGTGTAGATTCAGATGGGAGAGAATCAGAACTGGAGATAGAAGGCAGAAAATTAGTAAGTAAGTTTGGAAGGCAGAGGAAACAAAGGTTAGAAAATAGACAACAAAGGAGTTTGGCAGTGATTAATGGTATTTACCTCAATGCAAGGAGTCTAGTGAATAAGGCAGATGAGCTGAGGGTATCGATAGACACGTGGCAGTACGTTATCAGAGCAATTACTGAAACATGGCTTAAAGAGGGGCAGGAATGGCAGCTCAACGTTCCTGGTTACAGGGTTTCCAGACGAGATAGAGAGAGGGACAAAAAAGGAGGGGGGGGGTGGCAATTTTGGTTAAAGAAACAATTACAGCTGATAGGATTTCCAATCCTCCCTGGATACAGGCGTCGTGCCGGAGGATTGGAGGACTGCTAACATTGTACCGTTGTTTAAAAAGGGAGCGAGGGATAGACCGAGTAATTACAGGCCAGTCAGTCTAACCTCGGTGGTGGGCAAATTATTGGAATCAATTCTGAGGGACAGGATAAACCGTCACTTAGAAAGGCACGGAATAATCAAGGACAGTCAGCACGGATTTGTTAAGGGAAGGTCATGTCTGACTAACTTGATTGAATTTGACAAGGAGGGTCGATGAGGGTAGCGCAATTGATGTAGTCTACATGGATTTTAGCAAGGCTTTTGACAAGGTCCCACATAAAGACATAGAAAATAGGAGCAAGAGTAGGCCATTCGGCCCTTCGGGACTGCTCCGCCATTCAAAATGATCATGGCTGATAGTCTAACTCAGTACCCTGTTCCCGCTTTTTCCCCATATCCCTTGATCCCTTTAGCATTAAGAAATATATCTATCTCCTTCTTCAATACATCTAATGACTTGCCCTCCACAGCCTTCTGTGGTAGAGAATTCCACAGGTTCACCACCTCCTGAGTGAAGAAATTTCCCCTCATCTCGGTTCTAAATGGCACACCCCATATCCTGAGACTGTGACCCCTGGTTCTGGACTCCCCAGCCATCGGGAACATCCTCCCTGCATCCAGTCTGTCTAGTCCTGTTAGAATTTTATATGTTTCGATGAGATCACCTCTCATTCTTCTAAACTCTAGTGAATATAGGCCTAGTCGACCCAATCTCTCCTCATACGTCAGTCCTGCCATCCCAGGAATCAGTCTGGTAAACCTTCATTGCACTCCCTCCATGGCAAGGACATCCTTCCTCAGATAAGGAGACCAAAACTGCACACAATACTCCAGGTGTGGTCTCACCAAGGCCCTGTATAACTGCAGTAAGACATCCCTGCTCCTGTACTCAAATCCTCTTGCAATGAAGGCCAACATACCATAGAATCATAGAAGTTACAACATGGAAACAGGCCCTTCGGCCCAACATGTCCATGTCGCCCAGTTTATACCACTAAGCTAGTCCCAATTGCCTGCACTTGGCCCATATCCCTCGATACCCATCTTCCCCATGTAACTGTCCAAATGCTTTTTAAAAGACAAAATTGTACCCGCCTCTACTACTGCCTCTGGCAGCTCGTTCCAGACACTCACCACCCTTTGAGTGAAAAAATTGCCCCTCTGGATCCTTTTGTATCTCTCCCCTCTCACCTTAAATCTGTGCCCCCTCGTTATAGACTCCCCTACCTTTGGGAAAAGATTTTGACTATCGACCTTATCTATGCCCCTCATTATTTTATAGACTTCTATAAGATCACCCCTTAACCTCCTACTCTCCAGGGAATAAAGTCCCAGTCTGTCTAACCTCTCCCTGTAAGTCAAACCATCAAGTCCCGGTAGCATCCTAGTAAATCTTTTCTGCACTCTTTCTAGTTTAATAATATCCTTTCTATAATAGGGTGACCAGAACTGTACACAGTACTCCAAGTGTGGCCTCACCAATGCCCTGTACAACTTCAACAAGACATCCCAACTCCTGCATTCAATGTTCTGACCAATGAAACCAAGCATGCTGAATGCCTTCTTCACCACCCTATCCACCTGTGACTCCACTTTCAAGGAGCTATGAATCTGTACTCCTAGATCTCTTTGTTCTATAACTCTCCCCAACGCCCTACCATTAACGGAGTAGGTCCTGGCCCGATTCGATCTACCAAAATGCATCACCTCACATTTATCTAAATTAAACTCCATCTGCCATTCATCGGCCCACTGGCCCAATTTATCAAGATCCCGTTGCAATCCTAGATAACCTTCTTCACTGTCCACAATGCCACCAATCTTGGTGTCATCTGCAAACTTACTAACCATGCCTCCTAAATTCTCATCCAAATCATTAATATAAATAACAAATAACAGCGGACCCAGCACCGATCCCTGAGGCACACCGCTGGACACAGGCATCCAGTTTGAAAAACAACCCTCGACAACCACCCTCTGTCTTCTGTCGTCAAGCCAATTTTGTATCCAATTGGCTACCTCACCTTGGATCCCATGAGATTTAACCTTATGTAACAACCTACCATGCGGTACCTTGTCAAATGCTTTGCTGAAGTCCATGTAGACCACGTCTACTGCACAGCCCTCATCTATCTTCTTGGTTACCCCTTCAAAAAACTCAATCAAATTCGTGAGACATGATTTTCCTCTCACAAAACCATGCTGACTGTTCCTAATTAGTCCCTGCCTCTCCAAATGCCTGTAGATTCTGTCCCTCAGAATACCCTCTAACAACTTACCCACTACAGATGTCAGGCTCACTGGTCTGTAGTTCCCAGGCTTTTCCCTGCCGCCCTTCTTAAACAAAGGCACAACATTTGCTACCCTCCAATCTTCAGGCACCTCACCTGTAGCGGTGGATGATTCAAATATCTCTGCTAGGGGACCCGCAATTTCCTCCCTAACCTCCCATAACGTCCTGGGATACATTTCATTCGCCTTCCTAACTGCTTGCTGCACCTGAATGCTCACTTTCAGCGACTGGTGTACAAGGACACCCAGGTCTCGTTGCACCTCCCCTTTTCCCAATCTATCACCATTCAGATAATAATCTGCCTTTCTGTTTTTACAACCAAAGTGGATAACCTCACATTTATCCACGTTATACTGCATCTGCCATGTTCTTGCCCACTCACCCAACTTGTCTAAATCACATTGGAGCCTCTTTGCATCCTCCTCACAGCTCACATTCCACCCCAGCTTTGTGTCGTCTGCAAACTCGGAAATATTACATTTAGTTCCCTCATCCAAATCATTGATATATATTGTGAATAGCTGGGGCCCAAGCACTGATCCCTGCGGTACCCCACTAGTCACTGCCTGCCACCCGGAAAAAGACCCGTTTATTCTTACTCTCTGTTTCCTGTCTGTCAACCAATTCTCAATCCATGTCAGTATATTCCCCCAATCCCATGTGCTTTAATTTTGCACATTAACCTCTTGTGTGGGACTTTATCAAAAGCCTTCTGAAAATCCAAATACACCACATCCACTGGTTCTCCCCTATCTATTCTATTAGTTACATCCTCAAAAAACTCCAGTAGATTTGTTAAGCATGATTTCCCTTTCATAAACCCATGCTGACTTTGTCCAATCCCGTTAATGCCCTCCAAGTGTTCTGTTATCACATCTTTTATAATAGACTCTAGCATTTTCCCCACTACTGATAGGCTAACTGGTCTGTAATTCCCTGTTTTTTCTCTCCCTCCTTTTTTAAATAGTGGGGTTACATTTGCCACCCTTCAATCTGTAGGAACTGTTCCAGAGCCTATAGAATTTTGGAAGATGATCACCAATGCATCCACTATTTCCAGGGCCACTTCCTTTAGTATTCTGGGATGTAGATTATCAGGCCCTGGGGATTTGTCAGCCTTTAGCCCCATTAATTTCCCTTGCACTATTTTTTTACGAATACTGATTTCCTTCAGTTCCTCCCTCTCACTGGACCCTTGGTTCCCTAACATTTCTGGGAGGTTATTTATGTCCTCCTTTGTGAAGACAGAACCAAAGTATGTGTTTACTTGTTCTGCCATTTCTTTGTTCCCCATTATAATTTCCCCCATTTCTCACTGTAAGGGACCTACATTTGTCTTCACTAATCTTTTCTTCTTGACATATTTATAGAAGCTTTTACAGTCAGTTTTTATGTTCCCTGCTAGTTTACTCTCATACTCTATTTTCCCCCTCTTAATCAATCTCTTTGTCCTCCTTTGCTGAATTCTGAACTGCTCCCAATCCTCAGGCTTGCCGCTTTTTCTGGCAATTTTATATGTCTCCTCTTTGGATCTAATACTATCCCTAATTTCTTTTGTAAGCCACGGTTGAGCCACCTTTCCTGTTTTATTTTTGTGCCAGACAGGAATGAATAATTGTTGTAATTCCTGCACACGTTCTTTAAATATTAGCCATTGCCTATCCACCATCATCCCTTTTAGTAAAGTTCCCCAATCTATCAGAGCCAACTCGCACCTCATACTTTCGTAATTTCCTTTATTTAGATTCAGGACCCTAATTTCGGATTCAACTACTTCACTCTCCATCTTAATGAGGAATTCTATCATGGCAGATTGGTCAAAAAAGTAAAGGCCCATAGGATCCAAGGGAATGTGGAAAATTGGATCCAAAATTGGCTCAGTGGCAGGAAGCAAAGGGTAATGGTCAACGGGTGTTTTTGCGACTCGAAGGCTGTTTCCAGTGGGGTGCTGCAGGGCTCGGTACTCGGTCCTTTGCTTTTTGTGGTATATATTAACAATTTGGACTTAAATATAGGGGGCATGATTAAGAAATTTGCGGATGACACAAAGATAGGCCGTGTGGTTGATAGTGAGTAGGAAAACTGTAGACTGCAGGAAGATATCAATGGACTGGTCAGATAGGGAGAAAAGTGGCAAATGGAATTCAATCTGGAGAAGTGTGAGGTAATGCATTTGGGGAGGGCAAACAAGGCAAGGGAATACACAATAAATGGGAGGATACTGAGAGATGTAGAGGAAGTGAGGGACCTTGGAGTGCATGTCCACAGATCCCTGAAGGTAGCAGGACAGGTAGATAAGGTGGTTAAGAAGGCATATGGGATACTTTCCTTTATTAGCCGAGGCACAGAATGGTGACACCTGTCTGTCTGAACACTTTGGTTGCCTTGGCAACGGGCAGTTGAAAAGACTGTCTGTAATCACCAGGTATTGTTCTGTGATTTATAAATGCGAGAGGTTCGAGGATTTCTTGACATTCACCTGAGGAAGGAGGAAGCCTCCGAAAGCTTGTGAATTTTAAAATAAAATTGTTGGACTATAATTGTGTTGTAAAATTGTTTAGAATATAAGAGCAGGGAGGTTATGCTGGAACTGTATAAAACACTAGTTGGGCCACAGCTTGAGTACTGTGTACAGTTCTGGTCACCACATTACAGGAAAGATGTGATTGCACTAGAGAGGGTGCAGAGGAGATTTACGAGGATGTTGCCAGGACTGGAGAATTTTAGCTATGAGGAAAGATTGGATAGGCTGGGGTTGTTTTCCTTGGAACAGAGGAGGCTGAGGGCTGATTTGATTGAGGTACAAAATTATGAGGGGACTAGATAGAGTGGATAGGAAGGACCTATTTCCCTTAGCAGAGAGATCAATAACCAGGGGGCATAGATTTAAAGTAATTGGTAGAGGGATTGGAGCAGAAATGAGGAAAACTTTTTTCCCCCAGAGAGTGGTGGGGGTCTGGAACTCACTGCCTGCGAGGGTGGGAGAGGCAGAAACCCTCAACTCATTTAAAAAATACCTGGATGTGCACCTGAAGAGCTGTGACCTGCAGGGCCACGGACCAAATGCGGGAAAGTGGGATTAGGCTGGGTGGCTCGTTTCTCAGCCGGTGCGGACACGATGGGCCGAATGGCCTCCTCTGTGCTGTAAATTTTCTATGATTCTATGATTCTTTGAGGGATGATATGTTAAAATTATCATCAAATGAGGCCATTTGGGTTGAGCTAAGGAACAAAAAAGGGGCAGTCACACTACTGGGAGTGTACTATAGACCCCCAAACAGTCAGAGGGAGATAGAGGAGCAAATATGTTGGCAAATTTCTGAGAAGTGCAAAAACAGTAGGGCAGTAATAGTCGGGGATTTTAACCACCCTAATATCAAGTGGGACACAAACAGTGTGAAGGGTTTAGAGGGTGCAAAATTCTTAAATTACATTCAGGAGAACTTTTTTAGCCAGTACATAGCAAGCCCAACAAGAGAGGGGGCAGTTCTGGATTTAGTTTTCGGAAATGAAGGTGGGCAGGTGGAAGGAGTATCAGTGGGAGAGCATTTTGTTTGGTAGTGATCATAATTCAGTTAGATTTAGCATAATTATGGAAAAGGACAAAGATAGAACAGGAAAGAATAGACTGGCGGCCAACATAAAAGGGAATCCAAAAGTCTTCTACAGGCTGTAAACAGTAAACGGGTAGTAAGAGGAGGGGTGGGGCTGATTAGGGACCATAAAGGAGATTTACTTACGGAGGCAATGGGGATTCCCGAGGTACTAAATGAGTGCTTTGCATCGGTCTTTACCAAGGAAGATGCTGCCAGAGTCTCAGTAAAGGAAGATATAGTTGAGATACTGGATCGACTAAAAATTGATAAAGAGGAGGATCTAGAAAGGCTGGCTGTACTTCGAGTCTTGACACGATGGGTCGAAGGGCCTCTCTCCGTGCTGTATAACTCACCCGCTCCGGATGAGATGCATCCGAGGTTGCTGAGGGAAGTAAGGGTGGAAATTGTGGGGGTACTGGCCATAATCTTCCAAACACCCTTAGATACAGGGGTGGTGCCAGAGGACTGGGGAATTGCAAATGTTACACCCTTGTTCAAAAATGGGTGTAAGGGTGTGTCACTCGCCGCAGAATACCCAGCCTCTGACCTGCTCTTGTAGCCACAGTATTTATGTGGCTGGTCCAGTTAAGTTTCTGGTCAATGGTGACCCCCAGGATGTTGATGGCGGGGGATTCGGCGATGGTAATGCCGTTGAATGTCAAGGGGAGGTGGCAAACTAGTCAAAAAAGTACAAGCCCATGGGATCCAAGGGAAAGTGGCAAGTTGGATGCAAAATTGGCTCAGTGGCAGGAAGCAAAGGGTAATGGTCGACGGGTGTTTTTGTGACTGGAAGGCTGTTTCCAGTGGGGTTCCGCAGGGCTCAGTACTCGGTCCCTTGCTTTTTGTGATTTTTATTAATGATTTGGACTTAAATACAGGGGGAATGATTAAGAAGATTGCAGATTATACAAAAATTGGCCTTGTGGTTAAAGCTGTAGATTGCAGGAAGATATCAATGGACTGGTCAGGTGGGCAGAAAAGTGGCAAATGGAATTCAATCCGGAGAAGTGTGAGGTAATGCATTTGGGGAGAGCAAACAAGGCAAGGGAATGCACAATAAATGGGAGGATACTGAGGGGTGTAGAGGAAGTGAGGGACCTTGGAGTGCATGTCCACAGATCCCTGAAGGTAGCAGGACAGGTCGATAAGGTAGTTAAGGAGGCATATGGAATACTTTCCTTTATTAGCCGAGGCACAGAATATAAGAGCAGAGAGGTTGTGCTGGAACTGTATAAAATACTGGTTAGGCCACAGCTTGAGTACTGCGTCCAGTTCTGGTCACTCACCTGACGACGGGGATAATCTCCGAAAGCTTGTGATTTAAAATAAAATTGTTGGACTATAACCTGGTGTTGTAAGATTCCTTACATTTGTCAACCACATTACAGGAAGGATGTGATTGCACTAGAGAGGGTATAGAGGAGATTTACGGCTCATTTTCGGCCGGCGGGGACGCGATGGGCTGAATGGCCTCCTTCTGTGCCGTAAATTTTCTATGATTTCCCAGAATTAATTTTCCCTGAAATTGGTCTAGGTTTTTTTTAGGGTCCCAGGAGTTTACACTGCTGGTGATTGGGGGTGGGGGGAGGGTATGGAGGAGAGTATTGGGGGTAGGGTATGGGGGGGTTATTGGGTGGGGTATTGTTGGGGTAGTGTTGAGTGGGGTATGGGGGAGGGTATTGGGAGGAGGGGATGGGGTATTGAGTGGGGTATGGGGGAGGGTATTGGGAGGAGGGGATGGGGTGTATTGAGTGGGATATTGTGGGGAGGCTATTGGGGAGGTATTGAGTGGGGTATGGGGAGGGTATTGGGAGTATTGGGTGGGGTATTGAGTTGGGTATGGGGGAGGGTACTGGGGGTATTGGGAAGAAGGTATTGCAGGTATTGGGGGAGGGTAATGGGGGTATTGAGTAACTATTGGGGCTATTTGGGGGTATTGGGGGTTGGGGGTTTTGGGGGATATTGGGAGGGCATTGTGGGTATGAGGTTATTGGGGGAGCATATTGGGTGTTATGGGGGTATTGGGGAGGGTATTGGGGGTATGGGGGTATTGGATAAGGATATTGGGGGGTATTGGGAAGGCTATTGGGGTATTGGCAGAGGGTATTGGGGGTATCGGGGTAGGTTACTGGGAGTACTGGGGGAGGGTATTGGGGGATTGGGAGGAGGGAATTGGGGGGTTTGGTATTGGGAGGATAGTGGGGCGTTTTGGGGGGAGGGTATTGGGGGGAATTGGGAGGGCATTGGGGAGTGTTGGGTGAGGGTATTGGGGGTATTGGTGGGTATGGGGGAGGTTATTGTGGAGTATTGGGGGTATTGGGAGGGTATGGGGTATTGGGGAGGGTATGGGGGTATTGGGGGCTACTGGAGAGGATTGGGGTATTGTGATGGGGAATTGTGGGTTATTGGGGGGTATTGGGGAGGGTATTGGGGGGAGGGTATTGGGGGATATTGTGGAGTTATTGTGGAGTTTTGGGAGAGTATTGGGGGGTATTGAGGGGGTACTAGAGGTGATTGGGGTATTGTGGGGAGGAAATTGGGGGGCATTGAGGAGCATATGGGGGTATTGGGGAGGGTATTGGTGGGTATTGGGGGAGGGTATTGGGAGGTATTGGGGGGTATTGGGGGAGGGCATGAGGTATTGGGGGATATGGGGGGGATGTCCTGCTTAGTTGCAACATAGCTGAATGGGACAGGCTCGATGGACCAGGTGGTCTTTCTCGGTGCATCTTTTTGTATCTTCCTGTATTCCTCTTTTTTTACCTCCTTCACTTCCGACACACCTTTAGCAACAATGAAATGTTGTCTGGGACATTCTCCATTAACTGGCTCAGTCACTTCAGTTAAATCAATAAACAGGGATTAACAAGCGTCACAGAGCTGGTACTGGCACTCACCATAAGCTGCCACCCATCCGATTCCCACTTCTTTGGCCATTTGAATAGCCAGATCCATGCAGAAATTGCCAACCACTGGTCCTATTAGATTATTGCCATTCACCAATGCTGTGGCCACTGTTGACTTTTCAATTACGGGCTCCCCGTCCTTGGCACAGATTCCAGACTTCAGGTCCTTCAAATACATGTCTGCAACATAGACACACCGTCATAGTTAGAACCCTAACCCAAACCTGAACCCTGACCCCACTTGCACCTTGAACCTAACTCAAACCCTGACTTTAATTCGAACCCTGACCCTGACCTGAACCCTGACCCCAACCTGAACCCAAATTCTGACCCGAACCATGACCCTAACCTGAACCCTGACCCCAAACCCTGACTCGAACCGAAATCCTAATCCGAACCCTGACCCAAACCTGCACCGAGCCGAACTCAAACCCTGACCCTAACTCGAACCCTGACCCTAACCTGAACCCTGACTCGAACCCGAACCCTGGCACTAACCCAAATCCCGACCTTAACCTGAGCCCTGACCCGAACCGTGACCTTAACCCTGACCCTAATCTGACCGAACCCGATCCCTGACGCTAATCGGAACCCTGACCTGAACCTGAACCCAAACCCCGAACTTAACCCGGACCCTGACCCTAACCCTGAGCTGAACCCTGACTCTAACCTGACCGAACCCGATCCCTGACCCTAACCTGAACCCTGGCCCGAACTCTGACCCTAACCCGAACCCTGACCCAAACCTGTCTCGAACCCTGACCCGAACCTTGACCCTAACCCAAATCCTGACCCGAACCCTGACCCTGACCCGAACGACCCTAACCCGAACCCTGACCCTCCAGTACATGTCTGCAACACAAACACCAACAGTTTGTGGTGCAGACATGTACCAGGTACGGTAGCATAGTGGTTATGTTACTGGGCTAGTAATCCAGAGGCCTGGACTAAAATCCAGAGTCATGCGTTCAAATCCCGCCACGGCAGCTGGCGAATTTAAATTCAATTAATTAAAATAAAATCTGGAATTAAAATGCTAGTATCAGTAATGATGGCCATGAAACTACCGGATTGTCGTAAAAACCCATCTGGTTCACGAATGTCCTTTAGGGAAGGAAACCTGCCGTCCTTACCCGGTCTGGCCTATATGTGACTCCAGACCCACAGCAATGTGGTTGATTCTTAATTGCCCTCTGAAATGGCCTAGCAAGACACTCAGTTGTAAAATCTCATGACGAAAAGTCACAATAAGAATAAAACCGGACGGACCACTAGGCACCGGACACGACAACGGCAAAACACCAAGCCCAGTCGACCCTGCAAGGTCCTCCTCACTAACATCTGGGGACTTGTGCCAAAATTGGGAGAGCTGTCCCACAGACCAGTCAAGCAACAGCCTGACATAGCCATACTCACAGAATCATACCTTTCAGCCAACGTCCCAGACTCTTCTATCACCATCCCTGGGTATGTCCTGTCCCACCGGCAGGACAGACCCACCAGAGGTGGCGGTACAGTGATATACAGTCAGGAGGGAGTGGCCCTGGGAGTCCTCAACATTGACTCCGGACCCCATGAAATCTCACGTCATCAGGTCAAACATGGGCAAGGAAACCTCCTGCTGATTACCACCTACCGTCCTCCCTCAGCTGATGAATCAGTCCTCCTCCATGTTGAACACCACTTGGAGGAAGCACTGAGGGGAGCAAGGGCACAAAATGTACTCTGGGTGGGGGACTTCAATGTCCATCACCAAGAGTGGCTCGGTAGCACCACTACTGACCGAGCTGGCCGAGTCCTGAAGGACAGAGCTGCCAGACTGGGCCTGCGGCAGGTGGTGAGTGAACCAACACGAGGGAAAAACTGACTTGACCTCGTCCTCACCAATCTACCTGTCGCAAATGCATCTGTCCATGACAGTATTGGTAGGAGTGACCACCGCACAGTCCTCGTGGAGATGAAATCCCGTCTTCGCACTGAGGACATCATGCACCGTGCTAAATGGGATAGATTCAGAACAGATCTAGCAGCTCAAAACTGGGCATCCATGAGGTGCTGTGGGCCATCAGCAGCAGCAGAATTGTATTCCAGCACAATCTGTAACCTCATGGCCCGGCATATTCCTCACTCTACCATTACCAACAAGCCAGAGGATCAACCCTGGTTCAATGAGGAGTGTGGAAGAGCATGCCAGGAGCAGCACCAGGCGTACCTAAAAATGAGGTGCCAACCTGGTGAAGCTACAACTCAGGACTACATGCATGCTAAACAGCGGAAGCAACATGCTATAGACAGAGCGAAGCGATTCCACAACCAACGGATCAGATCAAAGCTCTGCAGTCCTGCCACATCCAGTCGTGAATGGTGGTGGACAATTAAACAACTAACGGGAGGAGGAGGCTCTGCAAACATCGCCATTCTCAATGATGGCGGAGTCCAGCACGTGAGTGCAAAAGACAAGGCTGAAGCATTTGCAACCATCTTCAGCCAGAAGTGCCGAGTGGATGATCCATCTCAGCCTCCTCCCGATATCCCCACCATCACGGAAGCCAGTCTTCAGCCAATTCGATTCACTCCCACGTGATATCAAGAAACGGCTGAGTGCACTGGATACAGCAAAGGCTATGGGCCCTGACAACATCCCAGCTGTAGTGCTGAAGACTTGTGCTCCAGAACTAGCTGCGCCTCTAGCCAAGCTGTTCCAGTACAGCTACAACACTGGCATCCACCCGACAATGTGGAAAATTGCCCAGGTATGTCCTGTCCACAAAAAGCAGGACAAATCCAATCCGGCCAATTACCGCCCCATCAGTCTACTCTCAATCATCAGCAAAGTGATGCTCAGTTTGGGTTCCGCCAGGACCACTCGGCTCCAGACCTCATTACAGCCTTGGTCCAAACATGGGCAAAAGAGCTGAATTCCAGAGGTGAGGTGAGAGTGACTGCCCTTGACATCAAGGCAGCATTTGACCGAGTGTGGCACCAAGGAGCCCGAGTAAAATTGAAGTCAATGGGAATCAGGGGGAAAACTCTCCAGTGGCTGGAGTCATACCTCGCACAAAGGAAGATGGTAGTGGTTGTTGGAGGCCAATCATCTCAGCCCCAGGGCATTGCTGCAGGAGTTCCTCAGGGCAGTGTCCTAGGCCCAACCATCTTCAGCTGCTTCATCAATGACCTTCCCTCCATCATAAGGTCAGAAATGGGGATGTTCGCTGATGACTGCACAGTGTTCAGTTCCATTCGCAACCCCTCAGATAATGAAGCAGTCCGAGCCTGCATGCAGCAAGACCTGGACAACATCCAGGCTTGGGCTGATATGTGGCAAGTAACATTCGCGCCAGATAAGTGCCAGGCAATGACCATCTCCAACAAGAGAGAGTCTAACCACCTCCCCTTGACATTCAATGGCATTACCATCACCGAATCCCCCACCATCAACATCCTGGGGGTCACCATTGACCAGAAACTTAACTGGACCAGCTATATAAATACTGTGGCTACAAAAGCAGGTCAGAGGCTGGGTATTCTGCGGCGAGTGACTCACCTCCTGACTCCCCAAAGCCTTTCCACCATCTACAAAGCACAAGTCAGGAGTGTGATGGAATACTCTCCACTTGCCTGGATGAGCGCAGCTCCAACAACACTCAAGAAGCTCGACAACATCCAAGATAAAGCAGCCCGCTTGATTGGCACCCCATCCACCACCCTAAACATTCACTCCCTTCACCACCGGCGCACTGTGGCTGCAGTGTGCACCATCCACAGGATGCACTGCAGCAACTCGCCAAGGCTTCTTCGACAGCACCTCCCAAACCCGCGACCTCTACCACCTAGAAGGACAAGGGCAGCAGGCGCATGGGAACAACACCACCTGCACGTGCCCCTCCAAGTCACACACCATCCCGACTTGGAAATATATCGCTATTCCTTCATTGTCGCTGGGTCAAAATCCTGGAACTCCCTTCCTAACAGCACTGTGGGAGAACCTTCACCACACGGACTGCAGCGGTTCAAGAAGGCGGCTCACCACCACCTTCTCGAGGGCAATTAGGGATGGGCAATAAATGCCGGCCTCGCCAGCGACGCCCACATCCCATGAACAAATAAAAAAAAAAAGTTAGAATCCATGTTGCTCAGTTCCCTTCAGCTTTTTTTACAGCTCTTTTAACAATTGTTTTTCCAAAGGATCAGCCAAGATCATATTGAATGATGGGCCGAATGGCCGACTCCTGCTCCTAATTTCTGTTTCTATTTTCTATGTTTCGAACCATAACCCGATCCAGAACCCCAACCGGTTTCAGGGAATGTGTGAAAAAGTTCAATAAATTATAATTTGTACGTTGAGAAGTTTGATAAATTGTTTGAGCGTTGAGGGGGGAAGGGGATGTCTATGGGGGGGGGGGGGTGTCTGAGGGGGGGGGGGGTGTCTGAGGGGGGGGGGGGGTGTCTGAGGGGGGGGGGGTGTCCGAGGGGGGGGGGGTGTCCGAGGGGGGGGTGTCCGAGAGGGGGGGTGTCCGAGAGGGGGGGTGTTCGAGAGGGGGGTGTCCATGAGGGGTGTCCGAGAGGGGGTGTCCGAGAGGGGGTGTCCGAGAGGGGGGTGTCCGAGAGGGGGGTGTCCGAGAGGGGGGTGTCCGAGAGGGGGGTGTCCGAGAGGGGGGTGTCCATGAGGGGGGGTGTCCGAGAGGGGGGTGTCCATGAGGGGTGTCCGAGAGGGGGTGTCCGAGAGGGGGTGTCCGAGAGGGGGTGTCCGAGAGGGGGGTGTCCATGAGGGGGGGTGTCCGAGAGGGGGGTGTCCGAGAGGGGTGTCCGAGAGGGGGTGTCCGAGAGGGGTGTCCGAGAGGGGGTGTCCGAGAGGGGGTGTCCGAGAGGGGGTGTCCGAGAGGGGGTGTCCGAGAGGGGTGTCCGAGAGGGGGTGTCCGAGAGGGGGTGTCCGAGAGGGGGTGTCCGAGAGGGGGTGTCCGAGAGGGGGTGTCCGAGAGGGGGGGGCATCGCTGACCATTACGGGCGATCAGGCCGTTCCCCCTCTTTGTATAAATAGCGGGGGGAACGGACCAGAAGAGAAACTCGCTGCAGATTCGAACTCTCCAGCTGCTGTTCAGAGAGGAGGGGCAGCCCTTCCCGGAAATAACCCCCCCCCCGCAACCCGAGTCGCACCCCTTGGAAATAATCCCCCCCGACCCCCACCCCCTGGGGCTGAATGACCGGCCCCTCTTCCTATGTTCAATCTATGTTCATCATCGCAAACTGTCCCACCCCCCAATAATCAGAGTTATTTCACTGGGGAAGAGCCATAAATATTCCCAATCGCTGGTGTGATGAGCAGAGAATGGTGGAGACCAGGTCCCTCCCAATATACAGACCCCTCCCTGGTCTCACTGGATATCGAGGTGATCACACACCCAGTCTGTTGAGTCCGTGGCTGTAGTGCCCTCTGTAATCTCCTTCCACCAGCACGTTGCCCAGGGCTGAACCATGACTGCTCTTGGCTCCCACTGCTTTCATACAGCGTTCGATGAACAACTGCATCTCCGACCGAGTGATGAGGTATCTGTAACAGAAACTCAACTTTAATATCCACTCACAATATATCCAGTTCCTGACACACTGTCTGGAGCAAAAGTCCGATTCTGCTCAGGGTAACAAGACAAGTTATTGCAGACAGACTGAGGGTTGGAGTCTGAGGGACAGAGACTGAGGGACAGAGACTGAGGGACAGAGACTGAGGGACAGAGACTGAGGGACAGAGACTGAGGGACAGAGACTGAGGGACAGAGACTGAGGGACAGAGACTGAGGGACAGAGACTGAGGGACAGAGATTGGGGACAGAGATTGGGGACAGGGGCTGGGGGACAGGGACTGGGGGACAGGGACTGGGGGACAGGGACTGCGGGACAGGGACTGCGGGACAGGGACTGGGGGCAGGGACTGGGGGACAGGGACTGAGGGACAGGGACTGAGGGACAGGGACTGGGGGACAGGGATGGAGGGACAGAGACTGAGGGACAGAGACTGAGGGACAGAGACTGAGGGACAGAGACTGAGGGACAGAGACTGAGGGACAGAGACTGAGGGACAGACACTGGGGACAGAGAATGAGGGACAGAGACTGGGGACAGAGAATGAGGGACAGGGAGAGAGAGCCAGAGACTGTGGACAGGGACTGAGGGATAGGGACTGAGGTCAGGGGCTGAGGGACAAAGAATGAGGGACAGGGACTGAGGGACAGGTCTGGGGACAGAAACTGGGACAGGGGCTGAGGGACAGGGGCTGAGGGACAGGGGCTGAGGGACAGGGGCTGAGGGACAGGGGCTGAGGGACAGGGGCTGAGGGACAGGGGCTGAGGGACAGGGGCTGGGAACAGGGGCTGGGGACAGGGATTGAGGGACAGGGACTGAGGGACAGAGACTGAGGGACAGGGACTGAGGACAGAGACTGAGGGACAGGGACTGATGGACAGGGACTGAGGGACAGGGACTGAGGGACAGGGACTGAGGACAGAGACTGAGGGACAGAGACTAAGGGACAGAGACTAAGGGACAGAGACTAAGGGACAGAGACTAAGGGACAGGGAGAGAGAGCCAGAGACTGTGGACAGGGACTGAGGGATAGGGACTGAGGGACTGGGGTCAGGGGCTGAGGGACAGAGACTGAGGGACAGGGTCTGGGGAGAGAGACTGAGGGGCAGGGGCTGATGGACAGAGACTGGGGACAGGGATTGAGGGACAGGGATTGAGGGACAGGGATTGAGGGACAGGGTCTGAGGGACAGGGTCTGAGGGACAGGGTCTGAGGGACAGGGTCTGAGGGACAGGGTCTGAGGGACAGGGTCTGGGGACAGGTCTGGGGACAGAGAATGAGGGACAGAGAATGAGGGACAGAGAATGAGGGACAGAGAATGAGGGACAGAGAATGAGGGACAGAGACTGAGGGACAGAGACTGAGGGACAGAGACTGAGGGACAGAGACTGAGGGACAGAGACTGAGGGACAGAGAATGAGGGACAGAGAATGAGGGACAGAGAATGAGGGACAGAGAATGAGGGACAGAGAATGAGGGACAGGGAGAGAGAGCTAAAGACTGTGGACAGGGACTGAGGGATAGGGACTGAGGGACTGGGGTCAGGGGCTGAGGGACAGGGACTGAGGGACACGTCTGGGGACAGAGACTGAGGGACAGAGACTGAGGGACAGAGACTGAGGGACAGAGACTGAGGGACAGAGACTGAGGGACAGAGACTGAGGGACAGGGAGAGAGAGCCAGAGACTGTGGACAGGGACTGAGGGACAGGGACTGAGGGACAGGGGCTGAGGGACAGGGGCTGAGGGACAGGGGCTGAGGGACAGGGGCTGAGGGACAGGGGCTGAGGGACAGAGACTGAGGGACAGAGACTGAGGGACAGAGACTGAGGGACAGGGTCGGGGACAGAGACTGAGGGTCAGAGATTGGGGACAGGGGCTGAGGGACAGGGACTGAGGGACAGGGAGTGGGGAAAGAGACTGAGGGACAGGGATTGGGGACAGGGACTGAGGGACAGGGACTGAGGGACAGGGAATGAGGGGCTGGGATTGAGGGGCTGGGATTGAGGGGCAGGTCTGGGGACAGAGACTGAGGGACAGAGACTGAGGGACAGGGTCTGAGGGACAGGGTCTGAGGGACAGGGTCTGGGGACAGGGTCTGGGGACAGGGTCTGGGGACAGAGATTGAGGGACAGAGATTGAGGGACAGAGACTGAGGGACAGAGACTGAGGGACAGAGACTGAGGGACAGAGACTGAGGGACAGGGAATGAGGGACAGAGAATGAGGGACAGAGAATGAGGGACAGAGAATGAGGGACAGAGAGAGAGAGCCAGAGACTGTGGACAGGGACTGAGGGACTGGGGTCAGGGGCTGAGGGACACGTCTGGGGACAGAGACTGAGGGACAGAGACTGAGGGACAGAGACTGAGGGACAGAGACTGAGGGACAGAGACTGAGGGACAGAGACTGAGGGACAGGGTCTGGGGACAGGGTCTGGGGACAGGGTCTGGGGACAGGGTCTGGGGACAGGGTCTGGGGACAGGGTCTGGGGACAGGGTCTGGGGACAGGGATTGAGGGACAGGGATTGAGGGACAGGGATTGAGGGACAGGGATTGAGGGACAGGGATTGAGGGACAGGGATTGAGGGACAGGTCTGGAGACAGAAACTGGGGGACAGAGACTGAGGGACAGAGACTGAGGGACAGAGACTGAGGGACAGAGACTGAGGGACAGAGACTGAGGGACAGAGACTGAGGGACAGAGACTGAGGGACAGAGACTGAGGGACAGAGACTGAGGGACAGAGATTGGGGACACGGGCTGAGGGACAGGGATTGAGGGACAGGGATTGAGGGACAGGGATTGAGGGACAGGGATTGAGGGACAGGGACTGAGGGACAGGGACTGAGGGACAGGGACTGAGGGACAGGGACTGAGGGACAGGGATTGAGGGACAGCGATTGAGGGACAGCGATTGAGGGACAGGGACTGAGGGACAGGGACTGAGGGACAGGGACTGAGGGACAGGGATTGAGGGACAGGGATTGAGGGACAGGGATTGAGGGAAAGGGATTGAGGGACAGGTCTGGGACAGAGACTGAGGGACAGAGACTGAGGGACAGAGACTGAGGGACAGAGACTGAGGGACAGAGACTGAGGGACAGAGACTGAGGGACAGAGACTGGGGACAGAGACTGGGGACAGAGACTGGGGACAGGGGCTGGGGACAGAGAATGAGGGACAGAGAATGAGGGACAGAGAATGAGGGACAGAGAATGAGGGACAGAGAGTGGGGAAATAGACTGAGGGACAGGGATTGAGGGACAGGGATTGAGGGACAGGGACTGAGGGACAGGGACTGAGGGACAGGGACTGAGGGACAGGGACTGAGGGACAGGGACTGATGGACAGGTCTGGGGACAGAGACTGAGGGACAGAGACTGAGGGACAGAGACTGAGGGACAGAGACTGAGGGACAGAGACTGAGGGACAGAGACTGGGGACAGAGACTGGGGACAGAGACTGGGGACAGAGAATGAGGGACAGAGAGTGGGGAAATAGACTGAGGGACAGGGACTGAGGGACAGGGACTGAGGGACAGGGACTGAGGGACAGGGACTGAGGGACAGGGACTGAGGGACAGGGACTGAGGGACAGGGATTGAGGGACAGGGACTGATGGACAGGTCTGGGGACAGAGACTGAGGGACAGAGACTGAGGGACAGAGACTGAGGGACAGAGACTGAGGGACAGAGACTGAGGGACAGAGACTGAGGGACAGAGACTGGGGACAGGGGCTAGGGACAGAGAATGAGGGACAGAGAATGAGGGACAGAGATTGAGGGACAGAGATTGAGGGACAGAGATTGAGGGACAGAGATTGAGGGACAGAGAATGAGGGACAGAGAATGAGGGACAGAGAATGAGGGACAGAAAATGAGGGACAGAGAATGAGGGACAGAGAGTGGGGAAATAGACTGAGGGACAGGGACTGAGGGACAGGGACTGAGGGACAGGGACTGAGGGACAGGGACTGAGGGACAGGGACTGAGGGACAGGGACTGAGGGACAGGGATTGAGGGACAGGGATTGAGGGACAGGGATTGAGGGACAGGGATTGAGGGACAGGGAATGAGGGACAGGTCTGGGGACAGAGACTGAGGGACAGAGACTGAGGGACAGAGACTGAGGGACAGAGACTGAGGGACAGACACTGGGGACAGACACTGGGGACAGAGACTGGGGACAGAGAATGAGGGACAGGGAGAGAGAGCCAGAGACTGTGGACAGGGACTGAGGGATAGGGACTGAGGTCAGGGGCTGAGGGACAAAGAATGAGGGACAGGGACTGAGGGACAGGTCTGGGGACAGAAACTGGGACAGAGACTGGGACAGAGACTGGGACAGAGACTGGGGACAGAGACTGGGGACAGAGACTGGGGACAGAGACTGGGGACAGAGACTGAGGGACAGAGGCTGAGGGACAGGGGCTGAGGGACAGGGGCTGAGAGACAGGGGCTGAGAGACAGGGGCTGAGGGACAGGGGCTGAGGGACAGGGGCTGAGGGACAGGGGCTGGGGACAGGGACTGAGGGACAGGGACTGAGGGACAGGGACTGAGGGACAGGGACTGAGGGACAGAGACTGAGCGACAGGGGCTGGAGACAGGGATTGAGGGACAGAGATTGGGGACACGGGCTGAGGGACAGAGACTGAGGGACAGAGACTGAGGGACAGAGACTGAGGGACAGAGACTGAGGGACAGAGACTGAGGGACAGAGACTGAGGGACAGAGACTGAGGGACAGAGACTGAGGGACAGGGATTGAGGGACAGGGATTGAGGGACAGGGATTGAGGGACAGAGACTGAGGGACAGAGACTGAGGGACAGAGACTGAGGGACAGGGATTGAGGGACAGGGATTGAGGGACAGGGATTGAGGGACAGGGATTGAGGGACAGGGATTGAGGGACAGGGATTGAGGGACAGGGACTGAGGGACAGGGACTGAGGGACAGGGATTGAGGGACAGGGATTGAGGGACAGGGATTGAGGGACAGAGACTGAGGGACAGGGACTGAGGGACAGGGACTGAGGGACAGGGACTGAGGGACAGGGACTGAGGGACAGGGATTGAGGGACAGGGACTGAGGGACAGGGACTGAGGGACAGGGACTGAGGGACAGGGATTGAGGGACAGGGATTGAGGGACAGGGATTGAGGGACAGGGACTGATGGACAGAGACTGAGGGACAGAGACTGAGGGACAGAGACTGAGGGACAGAGACTGAGGGACAGAGACTGAGGGACAGAGACTGGGGACAGAGACTGGGGACAGAGGCTGGGGACAGGGGCTAGGGACAGAGAATGAGGGACAGAGAATGAGGGACAGAGAATGAGGGACAGAGAATGAGGGACAGAGAATGAGGGACAGAGAATGGGGAAATAGACTGAGGGACAGGGACTGAGGGACAGGGACTGAGGGACAGGGACTGAGGGACAGGGACTGAGGGACAGGGACTGAGGGATTGAGGGACAGGGATTGAGGGACAGGGATTGAGGGACAGGGACTGAGGGACAGGGACTGAGGGACAGGGACTGAGGGACAGAGACTGAGGGACAGAGACTGGGGACAGAGACTGGGGACAGAGAATGGGGACAGAGAATGAGGGACAGAGAATGAGGGACAGAGAATGAGGGACAGAGAATGAGGGACAGAGAATGAGGGACAGAGAATGAGGGACAGAGAGTGGGGAAATAGACTGAGGGACAGGGACTGAGGGACAGGGACTGAGGGACAGGGATTGAGGGACAGGGACTGATGGACAGGTCTGGGGACAGAGACTGAGGGACAGAGACTGAGGGACAGACACTGGGGACAGAGAATGAGGGACAGAGACTGGGGACAGAGAATGAGGGACAGGGAGAGAGAGCCAGAGACTGTGGACAGGGACTGAGGGATCGGGACTGAGGTCAGGGGCTGAGGGACAAAGAATGAGGGACAGGGACTGAGGGACAGGTCTGGGGACAGAAACTGGGACAGAGACTGAGGTCAGGGACTGAGGGACAGGGGCTGAGGGACAGGGGCTGAGGGACAGGGGCTGAGGGACAGGGGCTGAGGGACAGGGGCTGAGGGACAGGGGCTGGGGACAGGGATTGAGGGACAGGGACTGAGGGACAGAGACTGAGGGACAGAGACTGAGGGACAGAGACTGAGGGACAGAGACTGAGGGACAGGGATTGAGGGACAGAGACTGAGGGACAGGGATTGAGGGACAGGGATTGAGGGACAGGGACTGAGGGACAGGGACTGAGGGACAGGGACTGAGGGACAGGGACTGAGGGACAGGGACTGAGGGACAGGGACTGAGGGACAGGGATTGAGGGACAGGGATTGAGGGACAGGGACTGATGGACAGGTCTGGGGACAGAGACTGGGGACAGAGACTGGGGACAGAGACTGGGGACAGGGGCTAGGGACAGAGAATGAGGGACAGAGAATGAGGGACAGAGAATGAGGGACAGAGAATGAGGGACAGAGAATGAGGGACAGAGAGTGGGGAAATAGACTGAGGGACAGGGACTGAGGGACAGGGACTGAGGGACAGGGACTGAGGGACAGGGACTGAGGGACAGGGACTGAGGGACAGGGACTGAGGGACAGGGACTGAGGGACAGGGACTGAGGGACAGGGACTGAGGGACAGGGACTGAGGGACAGGGATTGAGGGACAGGGATTGAGGGACAGGGACTGATGGACAGGGACTGATGGACAGGTCTGGGGACAGAGACTGAGGGACAGAGACTGAGGGACAGAGACTGAGGGACAGAGACTGAGGGACAGAGACTGGGGACAGAGACTGGGGACAGAGACTGGGGACAGAGACTGAGGGACAGAGACTGAGGGACAGAGACTGAGGGACAGAGACTGGGGACAGAGACTGGGGACAGGGGCTAGGGACAGAGAATGAGGGACAGAGAATGAGGGACAGAGAATGAGGGACAGAGAATGAGGGACAGAGAATGAGGGACAGAGAATGAGGGACAGAGAATGAGGGACAGAGAATGAGGGACAGAGAATGAGGGACAGAGAATGAGGGACAGAGAGTGGGGAAATAGACTGAGGGACAGGGACTGAGGGACAGGGACTGAGGGACAGGGACTGAGGGACAGGGATTGAGGGACAGGGATTGAGGGACAGGGATTGAGGGACAGGGATTGAGGGACAGGTCTGGGGACAGAGACTGAGGGACAGAGACTGAGGGACAGAGACTGAGGGACAGAGACTGAGGGACAGAGACTGAGGGACAGACACTGGGGACAGACACTGGGGGACAGAGACTGGGGACAGAGAATGAGGGACAGAGAATGAGGGACAGGGAGAGAGAGCCAGAGACTGTGGACAGGGACTGAGGGATAGGGACTGAGGTCAGGGGCTGAGGGACAAAGAATGAGGGACAGGGACTGAGGGACAGGTCTGGGGACAGAAACTGGGACAGAGACTGGGGACAGAGACTGGGGACAGAGACTGGGGACAGAGACTGGGGACAGGGGCTGAGGGACAGGGGCTGAGGGACAGGGGCTGAGGGACAGGGGCTGAGGGACAGGGGCTGAGGGACAGGGGCTGGGGACAGGGACTGAGGGACAGGGACTGAGGGACAGGGACTGAGGGACAGGGACTGAGGGACAGGGACTGAGGGACAGGGACTGAGGACAGAGACTGAGGGACAGAGACTGAGGGACAGAGACTGAGGGACAGAGACTAAGGGACAGGGAGAGAGAGCCAGAGACTGTGGACAGGGACTGAGGGATAGGGACTGAGGGACTGGGGTCAGGGGCTGAGGGACAGAGACTGAGGGACAGGGTCTGGGGAGAGAGACTGAGGGACAGAGACTGAGGGACAGAGATTGGGGGCAGGGGCTGATGGACAGAGACTGGGGACAGGGACTGGAGACAGGGACTGGAGACAGGGATTGAGGGACAGGGATTGAGGGACAGGGATTGAGGGACAGGGATTGAGGGACAGGGATTGAGGGACAGGGATTGAGGGACAGGGATTGAGGGACAGGGATTGAGGGACAGGGTCTGAGGGACAGGGTCTGAGGGACAGGGTCTGAGGGACAGGGTCTGAGGGACAGGTCTGGGGACAGAAACAGGGACAGAGAATGAGGGACAGAGAATGAGGGACAGAGAATGAGGGACAGAGAATGAGGGACAGAGAATGAGGGACAGAGAATGAGGGACAGAGAATGAGGGATAGAGAATGAGGGACAGAGAATGAGGGACAGAGAATGAGGGACAGAGAATGAGGGACAGGGAGAGAGAGCTAGAGACTGTGGACAGGGACTGAGGGATAGGGACTGAGGGACTGGGGTCAGGGGCTGAGGGACAGGGACTGAGGGACACGTCTGGGGACAGAGACTGAGGGACAGAGACTGAGGGACAGAGACTGAGGGACAGAGACTGAGGGACAGAGACTGAGGGACAGAGACTGAGGGACAGAGACTGAGGGACAGGGAGAGAGAGCCAGAGACTGTGGACAGGGACTGAGGGACAGGGACTGAGGTCAGGGGCTGAGGGACAGAGAATGAGGGACAGGGAAAGAGAGCCAGAGACTGTGGACAGGGGCTGAGGGACAGGGGCTGAGGGACAGGGGCTGAGGGACAGGGGCTGAGGGACAGGGGCTGAGGGACAGGGGCTGAGGGACAGGGGCTGAGGGACAGGTCTGGGGACAGGGTCGGGGACAGAGACTGAGGGTCAGAGATTGGGGACAGGGGCTGAGGGACAGAGAATGAGGGACAGGGACTGAGGGACAGAGAGTGGGGAAAGAGACTGAGGGACAGGGATTGGGGACAGGGACTGAGGGACAGGGACTGAGGGACAGGGAATGAGGGGCTGGGATTGAGGGGCTGGGATTGAGGGGCAGGTCTGGGGACAGAGACTGGGGACAGAGACTGGGGACAGAGACTGGGGACAGGGGCTAGGGACAGAGACTGAGGGACAGACACTGGGGACAGACACTGGGGGACAGAGACTGGGGACAGAGAATGAGGGACAGAGAATGAGGGACAGAGAATGAGGGACAGAGAATGAGGGACAGAGAATGAGGGACAGAGAGTGGGGAAATAGACTGAGGGACAGGGACTGAGGGACAGGGACTGAGGGACAGGGACTGAGGGACAGGGACTGAGGGACAGGGATTGAGGGACAGGGATTGAGGGACAGGGATTGAGGGACAGGGATTGAGGGACAGGTCTGGGGACAGAGACTGAGGGACAGAGACTGAGGGACAGAGACTGAGGGACAGAGACTGAGGGACAGAGACTGAGGGACAGACACTGGGGACAGACACTGGGGACAGACACTGGGGGACAGAGACTGGGGACAGAGAATGAGGGACAGAGAATGAGGGACAGAGAATGAGGGACAGGGAGAGAGAGCCAGAGACTGTGGACAGGGACTGAGGGATAGGGACTGAGGTCAGGGGCTGAGGGACAAAGAATGAGGGACAGGGACTGAGGGACAGGTCTGGGGACAGAAACTGGGACAGAGACTGGGGACAGAGACTGGGGACAGAGACTGGGGACAGAGACTGGGGACAGAGACTGGGGACAGGGGCTGAGGGACAGGGGCTGAGGGACAGGGGCTGAGGGACAGGGGCTGGGAACAGGGGCTGGGAACAGGGATTGAGGGACAGGGACTGAGGGACAGGGACTGAGGGACAGGGACTGAGGGACAGGGACTGAGGACAGAGACTGAGGGACAGGGACTGAGGGACAGGGACTGAGGGACAGGGACTGAGGGACAGGGACTGAGGGACAGGGACTGAGGACAGAGACTGAGGGACAGAGACTGAGGGACAGAGACTGAGGGACAGAGACTGAGGGACAGAGACTGAGGGACAGAGACTGAGGGACAGGGAGAGAGAGCCAGAGACTGTGGACAGGGACTGAGGGATAGGGACTGAGGGACTGGGGTCAGGGGCTGAGGGACAGAGACTGAGGGACAGGGTCTGGGGAGAGAGACTGAGGGACAGAGACTGAGGGACAGAGATTGGGGGCAGGGG
Source organism: Heptranchias perlo (assembly GCF_035084215.1). NCBI lineage: Eukaryota > Metazoa > Chordata > Chondrichthyes > Hexanchiformes > Hexanchidae > Heptranchias > Heptranchias perlo. Next base: position 76,012,850 of record NC_090336.1, read on the forward strand.
CTGATGGACAGAGACTGGGGACAGGGACTGGAGACAGGGATTGAGGGACAGGGATTGAGGGACAGGGATTGAGGGACAGGGTCTGAGGGACAGGGTCTGAGGGACAGGGTCTGAGGGACAGGGTCTGAGGGACAGGGTCTGAGGGACAGGTCTGGGGACAGAAACAGGGACAGAGAATGAGGGACAGAGAATGAGGGACAGAGAATGAGGGACAGAGAATGAGGGACAGAGAATGAGGGACAGAGAATGAGGGACAGAGAATGAGGGACAGAGAATGAGGGATAGAGAATGAGGGACAGAGAATGAGGGACAGAGAATGAGGGACAGGGAGAGAGAGCTAGAGACTGTGGACAGGGACTGAGGGACTGGGGTCAGGGGCTGAGGGACAGGGACTGAGGGACACGTCTGGGGACAGAGACTGAGGGACAGAGACTGAGGGACAGAGACTGAGGGACAGAGACTGAGGGACAGGGAGAGAGAGCCAGAGACTGTGGACAGGGACTGAGGGACAGGGACTGAGGTCAGGGGCTGAGGGACAGAGAATGAGGGACAGGGAAAGAGAGCCAGAGACTGTGGACAGGGGCTGAGGGACAGGGGCTGAGGGACAGGGGCTGAGGGACAGGGGCTGAGGGACAGGGGCTGAGGGACAGGGGCTGAGGGACAGGGGCTGAGGGACAGGGGCTGAGGGACAGGGTCGGGGACAGAGACTGAGGGTCAGAGATTGGGGACAGGGGCTGAGGGACAGAGAATGAGGGACAGGGACTGAGGGACAGAGAGTGGGGAAAGAGACTGAGGGACAGGGATTGGGGACAGGGACTGAGGGACAGGGACTGAGGGACAGGGAATGAGGGGCTGGGATTGAGGGGCTGGGATTGAGGGGCAGGTCTGGGGACAGAGACTGAGGGACAGAGACTGAGGGACAGAGACTGAGGGACAGAGACTGAGGGACAGAGACTGAGGGACAGGGTCTGGGGACAGGGTCTGGGGACAGGGTCTGGGGACAGAGACTGAGGGACAGAGACTGAGGGACAGAGACTGAGGGACAGAGACTGAGGGACAGGGATTGAGGGACAGGGATTGAGGGACAGAGACTGAGGGACAGAGACTGAGGGACAGAGACTGAGGGACAGAGACTGAGGGACAGAGAATGAGGGACAGAGAGAGAGAGCCAGAGACTGTGGACAGGGACTGAGGGACTGGGGTCAGGGGCTGAGGGACAGGGACTGAGGGACACGTCTGGGGACAGAGACTGAGGGACAGGGTCTGGGGACAGGGTCTGGGGACAGGGTCTGGGCGACAGGGTCTGGGCGACAGGGTCTGGGCGACAGGGTCTGGGCGACAGGGTCTGGGCGACAGAGACTGAGCGACAGGGATTGAGGGACAGGGATTGAGGGACAGGGATTGAGGGACAGGGATTGAGGGACAGGGATTGAGGGACAGGGATTGAGGGACAGGGATTGAGGGACAGGGATTGAGGGACAGGTCTGGAGACAGAAACTGGGACAGAGACTGAGGGACAGAGACTGAGGGACAGAGACTGAGGGACAGAGACTGAGGGACAGAGACTGAGGGACAGAGACTGAGGGACAGGGATTGAGGGACAGGGATTGAGGGACAGGGATTGAGGGACAGAGATTGAGGACACGGGCTGAGGGACAGAGACTGAGGGACAGGGATTGAGGGACAGGGATTGAGGGACAGGGATTGAGGGACAGGGACTGAGGGACAGGGACTGAGGGACAGGGACTGAGGGACAGGGACTGAGGGACAGGGATTGAGGGACAGGGACTGATGGACAGGTCTGGGGACAGAAACTGAGGGACAGAGACTGAGGGACAGAGACTGAGGGACAGAGACTGAGGGACAGAGACTGGGGACAGGGGCTAGGGACAGAGAATGAGGGACAGAGAATGAGGGACAGAGAATGAGGGACAGAGAGTGGGGAAATAGACTGAGGGACAGGGACTGAGGGACAGGGACTGAGGGACAGGGACTGAGGGACAGGGACTGAGGGACAGGGATTGAGGGACAGGGACTGATGGACAGGTCTGGGGACAGAGACTGAGGGACAGAGACTGAGGGACAGAGACTGAGGGACAGAGACTGAGGGACAGAGACTGAGGGACAGAGACTGAGGGACAGAGACTGGGGACAGAGAGACAGAGAATGAGGGACAGAGACTGAGGGACAGAGACTGAGGGACAGAGACTGAGGGACAGAGACTGGGGACAGAGACTGGGGACAGAGAATGAGGGACAGAGAATGAGGGACAGAGAATGAGGGACAGAGAGTGGGGAAATAGACTGAGGGACAGGGACTGAGGGACAGGGACTGAGGGACAGGGACTGAGGGACAGGGACTGAGGGACAGGGATTGAGGGACAGGGATTGAGGGACAGGGATTGAGGGACAGGGACTGATGGACAGAGACTGAGGGACAGAGACTGAGGGACAGAGACTGAGGGACAGAGACTGAGGGACAGGGGCTAGGGACAGAGAATGAGGGACAGAGAATGAGGGACAGAGAATGAGGGACAGAGAATGAGGGACAGAGAATGAGGGACAGAGAATGAGGGACAGAGAATGAGGGACAGAGAGTGGGGAAATAGACTGAGGGACAGGGACTGAGGGACAGGGACTGAGGGACAGGGACTGAGGGACAGGGACTGATGGACAGGGACTGAGGGACAGGGACTGAGGGACAGGGACTGAGGGACAGGGACTGAGGGACAGAGACTGAGGGACAGAGACTGAGGGACAGGGAGAGTGAGCCAGAGACTGAGGGACAGAGATTGGGGACAGGGGCTGAGGGACAGAGACTGAGGGACAGGGATTGGGGACAGGGACTGAGGGACAGGGACTGAGGGACAGGGACTGAGGGACAGGGACTGAGGGACAGGGACTGAGGGACAGGGACTGAGGGACAGGGAGAGAGAGCCAGAGACTGTGGACAGGGTCTGAGGGATAGGGACTGAGGGACTGGGGTCAGGGGCTGAGGGACTGGGGTCAGGGGCTGAGGGACAGGGACTGAGGGACACGTCTGGGGACAGAGACTGAGGGACAGAGACTGAGGGACACGTCTGGGGACAGAGACTGAGGGACAGAGACTGAGGGACAGAGACTGAGGGACAGAGACTGAGGGACAGAGACTGAGGGACAGAGACTGAGGGACAGAGACTGAGGGACAGGGTCTGGGGACAGGGTCTGGGGACAGGGTCTGGGGACAGGGTCTGGGGACAGAGACTGAGGATCAGAGATTGGGGATCAGAGATTGGGGACAGGGGCTGAGGGACTGAGAATGAGGGACAGAGAGTGGGGAAAGAGACTGAGGGACAGGGATTGGGGACAGGGATTGAGGGACAGGGATTGAGGGACAGGGATTGAGGGACAGGGATTGAGGGACAGAGACTGAGGGACAGAGACTGAGGGACAGAGACTGAGGGACAGAGACTGAGGGACAGAGACTGAGGGACAGGGAGAGAGAACCAGAGACTGAGGGACAGAGATTGGGGACAGGGGCTGAGGGACAGGGATTGAGGGACAGGGATTGAGGGACAGGGATTGAGGGACAGGGATTGAGGGACAGGGATTGAGGGACAGAGACTGAGGGACAGAGACTGAGGGACAGAGACTGAGGGACAGAGACTGAGGGACAGAGACTGAGGGTCAGAGAGTGGGGAAATAGACTGAGGGACAGGGACTGAGGGACAGGGACTGAGGGACAGGGATTGAGGGACAGGGATTGAGGGACAGGGACTGATGGACAGGTCTGGGGACAGAGACTGAGGGACAGAGACTGAGGGACAGAGACTGAGGGACAGAGACTGAGGGACAGGGTCTGGGGACAGGGTCTGGGGACAGGGTCTGGGGACAGAGACTGAGGGACAGGGATTGAGGGACAGGGATTGAGGGACAGAGACTGAGGGACAGAGACTGAGGGACAGAGACTGAGGGACAGAGACTGAGGGACAGAGACTGAGGGACAGGGAGAGAGAGCCAGAGACTGAGGGACAGAGATTGGGGACAGGGGCTGAGGGACAGAGACTGAGGGACAGGGATTGAGGGACAGGGATTGAGGGACAGGGATTGAGGGACAGGGATTGAGGGACAGGGATTGAGGGACAGGGATTGAGGGACAGGGATTGAGGGACAGGGATTGAGGGACAGGGATTGAGGGACAGGGATTGAGGGACAGGTGAGGGACAGAGAATGAGGGACAGAGAATGAGGGACAGAGAATGAGGGACAGAGAATGAGGGACAGAGAATGAGGGACAGAGAATGAGGGACAGAGAATGAGGGACAGAGAATGAGGGACAGAGAATGAGGGACAGAGAATGAGGGACAGGGATTGAGGGACAGGGATTGAGGGACAGGGATTGAGGGACAGGGATTGAGGGACAGGGATTGAGGGACAGGGATTGAGGGACAGGGATTGAGGGACAGAGAATGAGGGACAGAGAATGAGGGACAGAGAATGAGGGACAGAGAATGAGGGACAGAGAATGAGGGACAGAGAATGAGGGACAGAGAATGAGGGACAGAGAATGAGGGACAGAGAATGAGGGACAGGGAGAGAGAGCCAGAGACTGTGGACAGGGTCTGAGGGATAGGGACTGAGGGACTGGGGTCAGGGGCTGAGGGACAGGGACTGAGGGACACGTCTGGGGACAGAGACTGAGGGACAGAGACTGAGGGACAGAGACTGAGGGACAGAGACTGAGGGACAGAGACTGAGGGACAGAGACTGAGGGACAGAGACTGAGGGACAGAGACTGAGGGACAGGGTCTGGGGACAGGGTCTGGGGACAGGGTCTGGGGACAGGGTCTGAGGGTCAGAGACTGAGGGACAGAGACTGAGGGACAGAGACTGAGGGACAGAGACTGAGGGACAGAGACTGAGGGACAGGGATTGAGGGACAGGGATTGAGGGACAGGGATTGAGGGGCTGGGACTGAGGGACAGGGACTGAGGGACAGGGACTGAGGGACAGGGACTGAGGGACAGGGACTGAGGGACAGGGTCTGGGGACAGAAACTGGGACAGAGACTGAGGGACAGAGACTGAGGGACAGAGACTGAGGGACAGGGGCTGAGGGACAGGGGCTGAGGGACAGGGGCTGAGGGACAGGGGCTGAGGGACAGGGGCTGAGGGACAGAGACTGAGGGACAGAGACTGAGGGACAGAGACTGAGGGACAGGGATTGAGGGACAGGGATTGTGGGGCTGGGATTGAGGGACAGAGACTGAGGGACAGAGACTGAGGGACAGAGACTGGGGACAGAGACTGGGGACAGGGTCTGGGGACAGGGTCTGGGGACAGGGTCTGGGGACAGGGTCTGGGGACAGAGACTGAGGGTCAGAGATTGGGGACACGGGCTGAGGGACAGGGATTGAGGGACAGGGATTGAGGGGCTGGGATTGAGGGGCTGGGACTGAGGGACAGGGACTGAGGGACAGGGACTGAGGGACAGGGACTGAGGGACAGGGACTGAGGGACAGGGACTGAGGGGCTGGGATTGAGGGGCTGGGATTGAGGGACAGGGACTGAGGGACAGGGACTGATGGATAGGGACTGATGGATAGGGACTGATGGACAGGTCTGGGGACAGAAACTGGGACAGGGACTGAGGGACAGGGACTGAGGGACAGGGACTGAGGGACAGGGACTGAGGGACAGGGACTGAGGGACAGGGTCAGAGGGACAGGGTCAGAGGGACAGGGTCTGAGGGACAGGGTCTGAGGGACAGAGAATGAGGGATAGAGACGGAGGGACAGGAACTGAGGGACAGAGAGTGGGGAAAGAGACTGAGGGACAGGGATTGAGGGACAGGGATTGAGGGACAGGGATTGAGGGACAGGGATTGAGGGACAGGGATTGAGGGACAGGGATTGAGGGACAGGGATTGAGGGACAGGGATTGAGGGACAGGGTCTGAGGGACAGGGACTGAGGGACAGAGACTGAGGGACAGAGACTGAGGGACAGAGACTGAGGGACAGGGAGAGAGAGCCAGAGACTCTGGACAGGGACTGAGGGACTGGGGTCAGGGGCTGAGGGACAGGGACTGAGGGACACGTCTGGGGACAGAGACTGAGGGACAGAGACTGGGGGACAGAGACTGGGGGACAGAGACTGGGGGACAGAGACTGGGGGACAGAGACTGGGGGACAGAGACTGGGGGACAGAGACTGGGGGACAGAGACTGGGGGACAGAGACTGAGGAGAGGGTCTGGGGACAGGGTCTGGGGACAGATAATGTGGGATAGAGAATGAGGGATAGAGACGGAGGGACAGGAACTGAGGGACAGGAACTGAGGGACAGAGAGTGGGGAAAGAGACTGAGGGACAGGGATTGAGGGACAGGGATTGAGGGACAGGGATTGAGGGACAGGGATTGAGGGACAGGGATTGAGGGACAGGGATTGAGGGACAGGGATTGAGGGACAGGGATTGAGGGACAGGGTCTGAGGGACAGGGTCTGAGGGACAGGGTCTGAGGGACAGGGTCTGAGGGACAGAAACTGGAACAGAGACTGAGGGACAGAGACTGAGGGACAGAGACTGAGGGACAGAGACTGAGGGACAGAGACTGAGGGACAGAGTCTGAGGGACAGAGACTGAGGGACAGAGACTGAGGGACAGAGACTGAGGGACAGAGAACAAGGGACAGAGAACAAGGGACAGAGAACAAGGGACAGAGAACAAGGGACAGAGAACAAGGGACAGGGAGAGAGAGCCAGAGACTGTGGACAGGGACTGAGGGACTGGGGTCAGGGACTGAGGGACAGGGACTGAGGGACACGTCTGGGGACAGAGACTGAGGGACAGAGACTGAGGGACAGAGACTGAGGGACAGAGACTGAGGGACAGAGATTGGGGACACGGGCTGGAGACAGGGACTGAGGGACAGGGACTGAGGGACAGGGACTGAGGGACAGGGACTGAGGGACAGGGAGTGGGGAAAGAGACTGAGGGACAGGGATTGAGGGACAGGGATTGAGGGACAGGGTCAGAGGGACAGGGTCAGAGGGACAGGGTCAGAGGGACAGGGTCAGAGGGACAGGGTCAGAGGGACAGGGTCAGAGGGACAGGGTCAGAGGGACAGAGACTGAGGGACAGAGACTGAGGGACAGAGACTGAGGGACAGGGGCTGAGGGACAGGGGCTGAGGGACAGGGGCTGAGGGACAGAGACTGAGGGACAGAGACTGAGGGACAGAGATTGAGGGACAGGGATTGAGGGACAGGGATTGAGGGACAGGGATTGAGGGACAGGGATTGAGGGACAGAGACTGAGGGACAGAGACTGAGGGACAGAGACTGGGGACAGGGTCTGGGGACAGGGTCTGAGGGACAGGGACTGAGGGACAGGGACTGAGGGACAGGGACTGAGGGACAGGGACTGAGGGACAGGGACTGAGGGACAGGGTCTGGGGACAGAAACTGGGACAGAGACTGAGGGACAGAGACTGAGGGACAGAGACTGAGGGACAGGGGCTGAGGGACAGGGGCTGAGGGACAGAGACTGAGGGACAGAGACTGAGGGACAGAGACTGAGGGGCAGAGACTGAGGGGCAGGGATTGAGGGGCTGGGACTGAGGGACAGGGACTGAGGGACAGGGACTGAGGGACAGGGACTGAGGGACAGGGACTGAGGGACAGGGACTGAGGGACAGGGTCTGGGGACAGAAACTGGGACAGAGACTGAGGGACAGAGACTGAGGGACAGAGACTGAGGGACAGAGATTGAGGGACAGGGATTGAGGGACAGGGATTGAGGGACAGGGATTGAGGGACAGGGATTGTGGGGCTGGGATTGAGGGACAGAGACTGAGGGACAGAGACTGAGGGACAGAGACTGAGGGACAGAGACTGGGGACAGGGTCTGGGGACAGGGTCTGGGGACAGGGTCTGGGGACAGGGTCTGGGGACAGGGTCTGGGGACAGGGTCTGGGGACAGAGACTGAGGGTCAGAGATTGGGGACACGGGCTGAGGGACAGGGATTGAGGGACAGGGATTGAGGGGCTGGGATTGAGGGGCTGGGACTGAGGGACAGGGACTGAGGGACAGGGACTGAGGGGCTGGGATTGAGGGGCTGGGATTGAGGGGCTGGGATTGAGGGACAGGGACTGAGGGACAGGGACTGATGGATAGGGACTGATGGATAGGGACTGATGGACAGGTCTGGGGACAGAAACTGGGACAGAGACTGAGGGACAGGGACTGAGGGACAGGGACTGAGGGACAGGGACTGAGGGACAGGGACTGAGGGACAGGGTCAGAGGGACAGGGTCAGAGGGACAGGGTCAGAGGGACAGGGTCTGAGGGACAGGGTCTGAGGGACAGAGAATGAGGGATAGAGACGGAGGGACAGGAACTGAGGGACAGAGAGTGGGGAAAGAGACTGAGGGACAGGGATTGAGGGACAGGGATTGAGGGACAGGGATTGAGGGACAGGGATTGAGGGACAGGGTCTGAGGGACAGGGTCTGAGGGACAGGGACTGAGGGACAGAGACTGAGGGACAGAGACTGAGGGACAGAGACTGAGGGACAGGGAGAGAGAGCCAGAGACTCTGGACAGGGACTGAGGGACTGGGGTCAGGGGCTGAGGGACAGGGACTGAGGGACACGTCTGGGGACAGAGACTGAGGGACAGAGACTGGGGGACAGAGACTGGGGGACAGAGACTGGGGGACAGAGACTGGGGGACAGAGACTGAGGGACAGAGACTGGGGGACAGAGACTGGGGGACAGAGACTGGGGGACAGAGACTGAGGAGAGGGTCTGGGGACAGGGTCTGGGGACAGATAATGTGGGATGGAGAATGAGGGATAGAGACGGAGGGACAGGAACTGAGGGACAGGAACTGAGGGACAGAGAGTGGGGAAAGAGACTGAGGGACAGGGATTGAGGGACAGGGATTGAGGGACAGGGATTGAGGGACAGGGATTGAGGGACAGGGATTGAGGGACAGGGATTGAGGGACAGGGATTGAGGGACAGGGTCTGAGGGACAGGGTCTGAGGGACAGGGTCTGAGGGACAGAAACTGGAACAGAGACTGAGGGACAGAGACTGAGGGACAGAGACTGAGGGACAGAGACTGAGGGACAGAGTCTGAGGGACAGAGTCTGAGGGACAGAGTCTGAGGGACAGAGTCTGAGGGACAGAGACTGAGGGACAGAGACTGAGGGACAGAGAACAAGGGACAGAGAACAAGGGACAGAGAACAAGGGACAGGGAGAGAGAGCCAGAGACTGTGGACAGGGACTGAGGGACTGGGGTCAGGGACTGAGGGACAGGGACTGAGGGACACGTCTGGGGACAGAGACTGAGGGACAGAGACTGAGGGACAGAGACTGAGGGACAGAGACTGAGGGACAGAGATTGGGGACACGGGCTGGAGACAGGGACTGAGGGACAGGGACTGAGGGACAGGGACTGAGGGACAGGGACTGAGGGACAGGGACTGAGGGACAGGGACTGAGGGACAGGGAGTGGGGAAAGAGACTGAGGGACAGGGATTGAGGGACAGGGTCAGAGGGACAGGGTCAGAGGGACAGGGTCTGAGGGACAGGGTCTGAGGGACAGGGTCTGAGGGACAGGGTCTGAGGGACAGGGTCTGAGGGACAGGGATTGAGGGACAGGGTCTGAGGGACAGGGTCTGAGGGACAGGGTCTGAGGGACAGGGACTGAGGGACAGAGACTGAGGGACAGAGACTGAGGGACAGAGACTGAGGGACATGGTCTGAGGAGAGAGACTGAGGGACAGAGACTGAGGGACAAAGACTGATGGACAGAGATTGGGGACAGAGATTGGGGACAGAGATTGGGGGACAGGGATTGAGGGACAGGGATTGAGGGACAGGGACTGAGGGACAGGGACTGAGGGACAGGGACTGAGGGACAGGGACTGAGGGACTGAGGGGCTGGGACTGAGGGGCTGGGACTGAGGGGCTGGGACTGAGGGGCTGGGACTGAGGGACAGGGACTGAGGGACAGGGACTGAGGGACAGGGACTGAGGGACATGGTCTGAGGAGAGAGACTGAGGGACAGAGACTGAGGGACAAAGACTGAGGGACAAAGATTGGGGACAGAGATTGGGGACAGGGATTGAGGGACAGGGACCGAGGGACAGGGACTGAGGGACAGGGACTGAGGGACAGGGACTGAGGGGCTGGGACTGAGGGACAGGGACTGAGGGACAGGGACTGAGGGACAGGGACTGAGGGGCTGGGACTGAGGGGCTGGGACTGAGGGACAGGGACTGAGGGACAGGGACTGAGGGACAGGGACTGAGGGACAGGTCTGGGGACAGAAACTGGGACAGAGACTGAGGGACAGAGACTGAGGGACAGAGACTGAGGGACAGAGATTGAGGAACAGCGACTGAGGGTTAGAGATTGGGGACAGGGGCTGAGGGACAGAGAATGAGGGACAGAGATGGAGGGACAGGGACTGAGGGACAGGGACTGAGGGACAGGGACTGAGGGACAGGGACTGAGGGACAGGGACTGAGGGACAGAGACTGGGGGACAGGGTCTGGGGACAGGGTCTGGGGACAGGGTCTGGGGACAGGGTCTGGGGACAGGGTCTGGGGACAGGGTCTGGGGACAGAGATTGAGGGACAGAGATTGAGGGACAGAGATTGAGGGACAGAGACTGAGGGACAGAGACTGAGGGACAGAGACTGAGGGACAGAGATTGAGGGACAGAGACTGAGGGACAGAGACTGAGGGACAGAGACTGAGGGACAGGGGCTGGAGACAGGGATTGAGGGACAGGGATTGCGGGACAGGGACTGAGGGACAGGGACTGAGGGACAGGGACTGAGGGACAGGGACTGAGGGACAGGGACTGAGGGATAGGGACTGAGGGATAGGGACTGAGGGATAGGGACTGAGGGACTGGGGTCAGGGGCTGAGGGACAGGGACTGAGGGACAGAGAGTGAGGGACAGAGACTGAGGGACAGAGACTGAGGGACAGAGACTGAGGGACAGGGTCGGGGGACAGGGTCTGGGGACAGGGTCTGGGGACAGGGTCTGGGGACAGGGTCTGGGGACAGGGTCTGGGGACAGGGTCTGGGGACAGAGACTGAGGGTCAGAGATTGGGGACAGGGGCTGAGGGACTGAGAATGAGGGACAGAGAGTGGGGAAAGAGACTGAGGGACAGGGACTGAGGGACAGGGACTGAGGGACAGGGACTGAGGGACAGGGACTGAGGGACAGGGACTGAGGGACAGAGATTGGGGACAGAGATTGAGGGACAGAGATTGAGGGACTGGGAGAGAGAGCCAGAGACTGTGGACAGGGACTGAGGGATAGGGACTGAGGGTCTGGGGTAAGGGGCTGAGGGACAGGGACTGAGGGACAGGTCTGGGGACAGAAACTGGGACAGAGACTGAGACTAAGGGACAGAGACTCAGGGACAGAGACTGAGGGACGGGGCTGAGGGACAGAGACTGAGGGACAGAGACTGAGGGACAGAGACTGAGGGACAGAGACTGAGGGACAGAGACTGAGGGACAGAGACTGAGGGTCAGAGATTGGGGACAGGGACTGAGGGACAGGGACTGAGGGACAGGGACTGAGGGACAGGGATTGAGGGACAGGGATTGAGGGACAGGGATTGAGGGACAGGGACAGAGACGGAGGGACAGGGACTGAGGGACAGAGACTGGGGTCAGGGACGGAGGACAGAGAATGAGGGACAGGGAGTGAGGGACAGAGAGTGGGGAAAGAGGGTGAGGGGCAGGGGGTGAGGGGCAGGGATTGAGGGACAGAGAGTGAGGGACAGAGAGTGAGGGACAGAGAGTGAGGGACAGAGAGTGAGGGACAGAGAGTGAGGGACAGAGAGTGAGGGACAAGGTCTGGGGACAGGGACTGAGGGGCAGGGATTGAGGGACAGAGAGTGAGGGACAGAGAGTGAGGGACAGAGAGTGAGGGACAGAGAGTGAGGGACAGAGAGTGAGGGACAGAGAGTGAGGGACAAGGTCTGGGGACAGGGACTGAGGGACAGGGATTGAGGGACAGGGATTGCGGGACAGGGATTGCGGGACAGGGATTGAGGGACAGGGATTGCGGGACAGGGATTGAGGGACAGGGATTGAGGGACAGGGATTGAGGGACAGAGACTGAGGGACAGAGACAGAGGGACAGGGACTGAGGGACAGTGACTGAGGGACAGTGACTGAGGGGCAGGAACTGAGGGGCAGGGATTGAGGGACAGGGACTGAGGGACAGGGACTGAGGGACAGGGACTGAGGGACAGGGATTGGGGACAGGGACTGAGGGACAGGGATTGAGGGACAGGGACTGAGGGACAGGGACTGAGGGACAGGGACTGAGGGACAGGGATTGAGGGACAGGGATTGAGGGACAGGGTCTTAGGGACAGAGACTGAGGGACAGAGACTGAGGGACAGGAACTGAGGGACAGGAACTGAGGGACAGGGAGAGACAGCCAGAGACTGTGGACAGGGACTGAGGGACAGGGACTGAGGGACAGGGACTGAGGGACAGGGACTGGGGGACAGGGACTGGGGGACAGGGATTGAGGGGCTGGGATTGAGGGACAGGGACTGAGGGACAGGGACTGGGGGACAGGGACTGGGGGACAGGGATTGAGGGGCTGGGATTGAGGGACAGGGTCTGAGGGACAGGGTCTGAGGGACAGAGATTGAGGGACAGAGATTGAGGGACGGAGACTGAGGGACAGAGACTGGGGACAGGGAGTGAGGGACAGGGAGTGAGGGACAGGGAGTGAGGGACAGGGAGTGAGGGACAGGGAGTGAGGGACAGGGAGTGAGGGACAGGGAGTGAGGGACAGGGAGTGAGGGGCAGGGGGTGAGGGGCAGGGGGTGAGGGGCAGGGGGTGAGGGGCAGGGGGTGAGGGGCAGAGGGTGAGGGGCAGAGGGTGAGGGGCAGAGGGTGAGGGGCAGGGGGTGAGGGGCAGAGAATGAGGGACAGGGACTGAGGGACAGGGATTGAGGGACAGGGACTGAGGGACAGGGACTGAGGGACAGGGACTGAGGGACAGGGATTGGGGACAGGGATTGGGGACAGGGATTGGGGGACAGGGACTGAGGGACAGGGACTGAGGACTGGGATTGGGGACTGGGATTGGGGACAGGGATTGAGGGACAGGGATTGAGGGACAGGGATTGAGGGACAGGGACTGAGGGACAGGGTCTTAGGGACAGAGACTGAGGGACAGAGACTGAGGGACAGGAACTGAGGGACAGGGAGAGCCAGAGACTGTGGACAGGGACTGAGTGACTGGGGTCAGGGGCTGAGGGACAGAGAATGAGGGACAGAGATTGGGGACAGGGACTGAGGGACAGGGATTGAGGGACAGGGATTGAGGGACAGGGACTGAGGGACAGAGACTGAGGGACAGAGACTGAGGGACAGAGATTGGGGACAGGGACTGAGGGACAGGGATTGAGGGACAGGGATTGAGGGTCAGGGGCTGAGGGACAGAGAATGAGGGACAGAGATTGGGGACAGGGACTGAGGGACAGGGATTGAGGGGCAGGGATTGAGGGACAGGGACTGGGGGACAGAGACTGGGGGACAGGGACTGAGGGACAGGGATTGAGGGGCTGGGATTGAGGGACAGGGTCTGAGGGACAGAGGGTGAGGGACAGGGATTGAGGGACAGAGATTGAGGGACAGAGATTGAGGGACAGGGACTGAGGGACAGGGACTGGGGGACAGAGACTGAGGGACAGGGATTGAGGGACAGAGATTGAGGGACAGAGATTGAGGGACAGGGACTGAGGGACAGGGATTGAGGGACAGAGAATGAGGGACAGGGACTGAGGGACAGGGATTGAGGGACAGAGATTGAGGGACAGAGATTGAGGGACAGGGACTGAGGGACAGGGATTGAGGGACAGAGAATGAGGGACAGGGACTGAGGGACAGGGAATGAGGGACAGAGATCGGGGACGGAGATTGAGGGGCGGGGTCGGTGTCCAAGGGTCGAGGCCGGGAGTCGAGGGTCGGGTAAGTGTCCGGTCTCCGGGGGCCGGGGGTCGGATTCCGGGGTCGGTGTCCGGTGTCGGGGGTCGGGCCGGGGCCGGGGTCAGGTCCTGTGTCCGAGTGTCCGGTGTCCGGGGTCCGGGGCCGGGCTCTGTGTCGGGGGTCGGGGGTCGGGCCGGGTCTCCTGTGTCCGGTGTCCGGGGCCGGGGCCGGGGGTCGGGCCGGGTCTCCGGTCTCCTGTGTCCTGTGTCCGGGGCCGGGGCCGGGCCGCTCACCTGGCCATGATCCCCCGCGGGTCCCGGGGGCGGGCGGAGTCCGGACCACGTGCGGGGCTCGAGCAACGTCACGGGGCTCCCCGTATACCGGGCAATGTATAGATTCCATACCATAGACAGCCCTATACCGCGGGGCTCCCCGTATATCGGGCAATGTATGGATTCCATACCATAGACAGCCCTATACCGCGGGTCTCCCCGTATATCGGGCAATGTATAGATTCCATACCATAGACAGCCCTATACCGCGGGGCTCCCCGTATACCGGGCAATGTATAGATTCCATACCATAGACAGCCCTATACCGCGGGTCTCCCCGTATATCGGGCAATGTATAGATTCCATACCATAGACAGCCCTATACCGCGGGGCTCCCCGTATATCGGGCAATGTATAGATTCCATACCATAGACAGCCCTATACCGCGGGGCTCCCCGTATACCGGGCAATGTATAGATTCCATTCCATAGACAGCCCTATACCGCGGGGCTCCCCGTATATCGGGCAATGTATAGATTCCATTCCATAGACAGCCCTATACCGCGGGGCTCCCCGTATACCGGGCAATGTATAGATTCCATTCCATAGACAGCCCTATACCGCGGGGCTCCCCGTATATCGGGCAATGTATAGATTCCATACCATATACAGCCCTATACCGCGGGGCTCCCCGTATATCGGGCACTGTATAGATTCCATTCCATAGACAGCCCTATACCGCGGGGCTCCCCGTATATCGGGCAATGTATAGATTCCATTCCATAGACAGCCCTATACCGCGGGGCTCCCCGTATATCGGGCAATGTATAGATTCCATACCATAGACAGCCCTATACCGCGGGGCTCCCCGTATATCGGGCAATGTATAGATTCCATACCATATACAGCCCTATACCGCGGGGCTCCCCGTATATCGGGCAATGTATAGATTCCATACCATAGACAGCCCTATACCGCGGGGCTCCCCGTATATCGGGCAATGTATAGATTCCATACCATAGACAGCCCTATACCGCGGGGCTCCCCGTATATCGGGCAATGTATGGATTCCATACCACAGACAGCCCTATACCGCGGGGCTCCCCGTATATCGGGCAATGTATAGATTCCATACCACAGACAGCCCTATACCGCGGGGCTCCCCGTATATCGGGCAATGTATAGATTCCATACCATAGACAGCCCTATACCGCGGGGCTCCCCGTATATCGGGCAATGTATAGATTCCATACCATAGACATCCCTATACCGCGGGGCTCCCCGTATATCGGGCAATGTATGGATTCCATACCATAGACATCCCTATACCGCGGGGCTCCCCGTATATCGGGCAATGTATAGATTCCATACCATAGACATCCCTATACCGCGGGGCTCCCCGTATATCGGGCACTGTATAGATTCCATACCATAGACATCCCTATACCGCGGGGCTCCCCGTATATCGGGCAATGTATAGATTCCATACCATAGACAGCCCTGTACCGCGGGGCTCCCCGTATATCGGGCAATGTATAGATTCCATACCATAGACATCCCTATACCGCGGGGCTCCCCGTATATCGAGCAATGTATGGATTCCATTCCATGGACAGCCCTATACCGCGGGGCTCCCTGTATATCGGGCAATGTATAGATTCCATACCATATACAGCCCTGTACCGCGGGGCTCCCCGTATATCGGGCAATGTATAGATTCCATACCATAGACAGCCCTGTACCGCGGGGCTCCCCGTATATCGGGCAATGTATAGATTCCATACCATAGACAGCCCTATACCGCGGGGCTCCCTGTATATCGGGCAATGTATGGATTCCATACCATAGACAGCCCTATACCGCGGGGCTCCCTGTATACCGGGCAATGTATAGATTCCATACCATAGACAGCCCTATACCGCGGGGCTCCCTGTATACCGGGCAATGTATAGATTCCATACCATAGACAGCCCTATACCGCGGGGCTCCCCGTATACCGGGCAATGTATAGATTCCATACCATAGACAGCACTATACCGCGGGGCTCCCCGTATACCGGGCAATGTATAGATTCCATACCATAGACAGCCCTATACCGCGGGGCTCCCTGTATTTCGGGCAATGTATAGATTCCATACCATAGACAGCCCTATACCGCGGGGCTCCCCGTATATCGGGCAATGTATGGATTCCATACCATAGACAGCACTATACCGCGGGGCTCCCCGTATATCGGGCAATGTATGGATTCCATACCATAGACAGCCCTATACCGCGGGGCTCCCCGTATATCGGGCAATGTATAGATTCCATACCATAGACAGCCCTATACCGCGGGGCTCCCCGTATATCGGGCAATGTATGGATTCCATACCATAGACAGCCCTATACCGCGGGGCTCCCCGTATATCGGGCAATGTATGGATTCCATACCATAGACAGCACTATACCGCGGGGCTCCCCGTATATCGGGCAATGTATGGATTCCATACCATAGACAGCCCTATACCGCGGGGCTCCCCATATACCGGGCAATGCATAGATTCCATACCATAGACAGCCCTATACCGCGGGGCTCCCCGTATACCGGGCAATGCATAGATTCCATACCATAGACAGCCCTATACCGCGGGGCTCCCCGTATATCGGGCACTGTATAGATTCCATACCACAGACAGCCCTATACCGCGGGGCTCCCCGTATATCGGGCACTGTATAGATTCCATACCATAGACAGCCCTATACCGCGGGGCTCCCCGTATACCGGGCAATGTATGGATTCCATACCATAGACAGCCCTATACCGCGGGGCTCCCCGTATATCGGGCAATGTATGGATTCCATACCATAGACAGCCCTATACCGCGGGGCTCCCCGTATATCGGGCAATGTATGGATTCCATACCATAGACAGCACTATACCGCGGGGCTCCCCGTATATCGGGCAATGTATGGATTCCATACCATAGACAGCCCTATACCGCGGGGCTCCCCGTATACCGGGCAATGCATAGATTCCATACCATAGACAGCCCTATACCGCGGGGCTCCCCGTATACCGGGCAATGCATAGATTCCATACCATAGACAGCCCTATACCGCGGGGCTCCCCGTATATCGGGCACTGTATAGATTCCATACCACAGACAGCCCTATACCGCGGGGCTCCCCGTATATCGGGCACTGTATAGATTCCATACCATAGACAGCCCTATACCGCGGGGCTCCCCGTATACCGTTCAATGTATGGATTCCATACCATAGACAGCCCTATACCGCGGGGCTCCCCGTATATCGGGCAATGTATGGATTCCATACCATAGACAGCCCTATACCGCGGGGCTCCCCGTATACCGGGCAATGCATCGATTCCATACCATAGACAGCCCTATACCGCGGGGCTCCCCGTATATCGGGCAATATATAGATTCCATACCATAGACAGCCCTATACCGCGGGGCTCCCCGTATACCGGGCAATGCATAGATTCCATACCATAGACAGCCCTATACCGCGGGGCTCCCCGTATATCGGGCACTGTATAGATTCCATACCACAGACAGCCCTATACCGCGGGGCTCCCCGTATATCGGGCACTGTATAGATTCCATACCATAGACAGCCCTATACCGCGGGGCTCCCCGTATATCGGGCAATGCATAGATTCCATACCACAGACAGCCCTATACCGCGGGGCTCCCCGTATATCGGGCACTGTATAGATTCCATACCACAGACAGCCCTATACCGCGGGGCTCCCCGTATATCGGGCAATGTATGGATTCCATACCACAGACAGCCCTATACCGCGGGGCTCCCCGTATATCGGGCAATGTATGGATTCCATACCACAGACAGCCCTATACCGCGGGGCTCCCCGTATATCGGGCAATGTATGGATTCCATACCACAGACAGCCCTATACCGCGGGGCTCCCCGTATATCGGGCAATGTATGGATTCCATACCATAGACAGCCCTATACCGCGGGGCTCCCCGTATACCGGGCAATGTTTGGATTCCATACCATAGACAGCCCTATACCGCGGGGCTCCCCGTATATCGGGCAATGTATGGATTCCATACCATAGACAGCCCTATACCGCGGGGCTCCCCGTATACCGGGCAATGCATAGATTCCATACCATAGACAGCCCTATACCGCGGGGCTCCCCGTATATCGGGCAATGTATAGATTCCATACCATAGACAGCCCTATACCGCGGGGCTCCCCGTATACCGGGCAATGCATAGATTCCATACCATAGACAGCCCTATACCGCGGGGCTCCCCGTATATCGGGCACTGTATAGATTCCATACCACAGACAGCCCTATACCGCGGGGCTCCCCGTATATCGGGCACTGTATAGATTCCATACCATAGACAGCCCTATACCGCGGGGCTCCCCGTATACCGGGCAATGTATGGATTCCATACCATAGACAGCCCTATACCGCGGGGCTCCCCATATATCGGGCAATGTATGGATTCCATACCATAGACAGCCCTATACCGCGGGGCTCCCCGTATACCGGGCAATGCATAGATTCCATACCATAGACAGCCCTATACCGCGGGGCTCCCCGTATATCGGGCAATGTATAGATTCCATACCATAGACAGCCCTATACCGCGGGGCTCCCCGTATACCGGGCAATGCATAGATTCCATACCATAGACAGCCCTATACCGCGGGGCTCCCCGTATATCGGGCACTGTATAGATTCCATACCACAGACAGCCCTATACCGCGGGGCTCCCCGTATATCGGGCACTGTATAGATTCCATACCATAGACAGCCCTATACCGCGGGGCTCCCCGTATATCGGGCAATGCATAGATTCCATACCATAGACAGCCCTATACCGCGGGGCTCCCCGTATATCGGGCACTGTATAGATTCCATACCACAGACAGCCCTATACCGCGGGGCTCCCCGTATATCGGGCAATGTATGGATTCCATACCACAGACAGCCCTATACCGCGGGGCTCCCCGTATATCGGGCAATGTATGGATTCCATACCACAGACAGCCCTATACCGCGGGCTCCCCGTATATCGGGCAATGTATAGATTCCATACCA
The DNA here is from genome assembly GCF_035084215.1 of Heptranchias perlo. Classification (NCBI taxonomy): domain Eukaryota; kingdom Metazoa; phylum Chordata; class Chondrichthyes; order Hexanchiformes; family Hexanchidae; genus Heptranchias; species Heptranchias perlo. Next base: position 76,032,175 of record NC_090336.1, read on the forward strand.
CAGACAGCCCTATACCGCGGGGCTCCCCGTATATCGGGCAATGTATAGATTCCATACCATAGACAGCCCTATACCGCGGGGCTCCCCGTATATCGGGCAATGTATAGATTCCATACCATAGACAGCCCTATACCGCGGGGCTCCCCGTATATCGGGCAATGTATAGATTCCATACCATAGACAGCCCTATACCGCGGGGCTCCCCGTATATCGGGCAATGTATAGATTCCACACCATAGACAGCCCTATACCGCGGGGCTCCCCGTATATCGGGCAATGTATGGATTCCATACCATAGACAGCCCTATACCGCGGGGCTCCCTGTATACCGGGCAATGTATAGATTCCATACCATAGACAGCCCTATACCGCGGGGCTCCCCGTATATCGGGCAATGTATGGATTCCATACCATAGACAGCCCTATACCACGGGGCTCCCCGTATATCGGGCACTGTATAGATTCCATACCATAGACAGCCCTATACCGCGGGGCTCCCCGTATATCGGGCAATGTATAGGTTCCATACCATAGACAGCCTTATACCGCGGGGCTCCCCGTATATCGGGCACTGTATAGATTCCATACCATAGACAGCCCTATACCGCGGGGCTCCCCGTATATCGGGCAATGTATAGGTTCCATACCATAGACAGCCCTATACCGCGGGGCTCCCCGTATATCGGGCACTGTATAGATTCCATACCATAGACAGCCCTATACCGCGGGGCTCCCCGTATACCGGGCAATGTATGGATTCCATACCATAGACAGCCCTATACCGCGGGGCTCCCCATATATCGGGCAATGTATGGATTCCATACCATAGACAGCCCTATACCGCGGGGCTCCCCGTATACCGGGCAATGCATAGATTCCATACCATAGACAGCCCTATACCGCGGGGCTCCCCGTATATCGGGCAATGTATAGATTCCATACCATAGACAGCCCTATACCGCGGGGCTCCCCGTATACCGGGCAATGCATAGATTCCATACCATAGACAGCCCTATACCGCGGGGCTCCCCGTATATCGGGCACTGTATAGATTCCATACCACAGACAGCCCTATACCGCGGGGCTCCCCGTATATCGGGCACTGTATAGATTCCATACCATAGACAGCCCTATACCGCGGGGCTCCCCGTATATCGGGCAATGCATAGATTCCATACCATAGACAGCCCTATACCGCGGGGCTCCCCGTATATCGGGCACTGTATAGATTCCATACCACAGACAGCCCTATACCGCGGGGCTCCCCGTATATCGGGCAATGTATGGATTCCATACCACAGACAGCCCTATACCGCGGGGCTCCCCGTATATCGGGCAATGTATGGATTCCATACCACAGACAGCCCTATACCGCGGGCTCCCCGTATATCGGGCAATGTATAGATTCCATACCACAGACAGCCCTATACCGCGGGGCTCCCCGTATATCGGGCAATGTATAGATTCCATACCATAGACAGCCCTATACCGCGGGGCTCCCCGTATATCGGGCAATGTATAGATTCCATACCATAGACAGCCCTATACCACGGGGCTCCCCGTATATCGGGCAATGTATAGATTCCATACCATAGACAGCCCTATACCGCGGGGCTCCCCGTATATCGGGCAATGTATAGATTCCACACCATAGACAGCCCTATACCGCGGGGCTCCCCGTATATCGGGCAATGTATGGATTCCATACCATAGACAGCCCTATACCGCGGGGCTCCCTGTATACCGGGCAATGTATAGATTCCATACCATAGACAGCCCTATACCGCGGGGCTCCCCGTATATCGGGCAATGTATGGATTCCATACCATAGACAGCCCTATACCACGGGGCTCCCCGTATATCGGGCACTGTATAGATTCCATACCATAGACAGCCCTATACCGCGGGGCTCCCCGTATATCGGGCAATGTATAGGTTCCATACCATAGACAGCCTTATACCGCGGGGCTCCCCGTATATCGGGCACTGTATAGATTCCATACCATAGACAGCCCGATACCGCGGGGCTCCCCGTATATCGGGCAATGTATAGGTTCCATACCATTGACAGCCCTATACCGCGGGGCTCCCCGTATATCGGGCAATGTATAGATTCCATACCACAGACAGCCCTATACCGCGGGGCTCCCCGTATATCGGGCAATGTATGGATTCCATACCATAGACAGCCCTATACCGCGGGGCTCCCCGTATATCGGGCAATGTATAGATTCCATACCACAGACAGCCCTATACCGCGGGCTCCCCGTATATCGGGCAATGTATGGATTCCATACCATAGACAGCCCTATACCGCGGGCTCCCCGTATATCGGGCAATGTATAGATTCCATACCACAGACAGCCCTATACCGCGGGCTCCCCGTATATCGGGCAATGTATAGATTCCATACCACAGACAGCCCTATACCGCGGGGCTCCCCGTATATCGGGCAATGTATAGATTCCATACCATAGACAGCCCTATACCGCGGGGCTCCCCGTATATCGGGCAATGTATAGATTCCATACCATAGACAGCCCTATACCACGGGGCTCCCCGTATATCGGGCAATGTATAGATTCCATACCATAGACAGCCCTATACCGCGGGGCTCCCCGTATATCGGGCAATGTATAGATTCCACACCATAGACAGCCCTATACCGCGGGGCTCCCCGTATATCGGGCAATGTATAGATTCCATACCATAGACAGCCCGATACCGCGGGGCTCCCCGTATATCGGGCAATGTATAGGTTCCATACCATTGACAGCCCTATACCGCGGGGCTCCCCGTATATCGGGCACTGTATAGATTCCATACCATAGACAGCCCTATACCGCGGGGCTCCCCGTATATCGGGCAATGTATAGGTTCCATACCATAGACACACCTATACCGCGGGGCTCCCCGTATATCGGGCAATGTATAGATTCCATACCATAGACAGCCCTATACCGCATGGCTCCCCGTATATCGGGCAATGTATAGATTCCATACCATAGACAGCCCTATACCGCGGGGCTCCCCGTATATCGGGCAATGTATGGATTCCATACCATAGACAGCCCTATACCGCGGGGCTCCCTGTATACCGGGCAATGTATAGATTCCATACCATAGACAGCCCTATACCGCGGGGCTCCCCGTATATCGGGCAATGTATGGATTCCATACCATAGACAGCCCTATACCACGGGGCTCCCCGTATATCGGGCACTGTATAGATTCCATACCATAGACAGCCCTATACCGCGGGGCTCCCCGTATATCGGGCAATGTATAGGTTCCATACCATAGACAGCCTTATACCGCGGGGCTCCCCGTATATCGGGCACTGTATAGATTCCATACCATAGACAGCCCGATACCGCGGGGCTCCCCGTATATCGGGCAATGTATAGGTTCCATACCATTGACAGCCCTATACCGCGGGGCTCCCCGTATATCGGGCAATGTATAGATTCCATACCACAGACAGCCCTATACCGCGGGGCTCCCCGTATATCGGGCAATGTATGGATTCCATACCATAGACAGCCCTATACCGCGGGGCTCCCCGTATATCGGGCAATGTATAGATTCCATACCACAGACAGCCCTATACCGCGGGCTCCCCGTATATCGGGCAATGTATGGATTCCATACCATAGACAGCCCTATACCGCGGGCTCCCCGTATATCGGGCAATGTATAGATTCCATACCACAGACAGCCCTATACCGCGGGCTCCCCGTATATCGGGCAATGTATAGATTCCATACCACAGACAGCCCTATACCGCGGGGCTCCCCGTATATCGGGCAATGTATAGATTCCATACCATAGACAGCCCTATACCGCGGGGCTCCCCGTATATCGGGCAATGTATAGATTCCATACCATAGACAGCCCTATACCACGGGGCTCCCCGTATATCGGGCAATGTATAGATTCCATACCATAGACAGCCCTATACCGCGGGGCTCCCCGTATATCGGGCAATGTATAGATTCCACACCATAGACAGCCCTATACCGCGGGGCTCCCCGTATATCGGGCAATGTATGGATTCCATACCATAGACAGCCCTATACCGCGCGGCTCCCTGTATACCGGGCAATGTATAGATTCCATACCATAGACAGCCCTATACCGCGGGGCTCCCCGTATATCGGGCAATGTATGGATTCCATACCATAGACAGCCCTATACCGCGGGGCTCCCCGTATATCGGGCACTGTATAGATTCCATACCATAGACAGCCCTATACCGCGGGGCTCCCCGTATATCGGGCAATGTATAGGTTCCATACCATAGACAGCCCTATACCGCGGGGCTCCCCGTATATCGGGCACTGTATAGATTCCATACCATAGACAGCCCGATACCGCGGGGCTCCCCGTATATCGGGCAATGTATAGGTTCCATACCATAGACACACCTATACCGCGGGGCTCCCCGTATATCGGGCAATGTATAGATTCCATACCATAGACAGCCCTATACCGCATGGCTCCCCGTATATCGGGCAATGTATAGATTCCATACCATAGACAGCCCTATACCGCGGGGCTCCCCGTATATCGGGCAATGTATAGATTCCATACCACAGACAGCCCTATACCGCGGGGCTCCCCGTATACCGGGCAATGTATAGATTCCATACCATAGACAGCCCTATACCGCGGGGCTCCCCGTATACCGGGCAATGTATAGATTCCATACCATAGACAGCCCTATACCGCGGGGCTCCCCGTATACCGGGCAATGTATAGATTCCATACCATAGACAGCCCTATACCGCGGGGCTCCCTGTATACCGGGCAATGTATAGATTCCATACCATAGACAGCCCTATACCGCGGGGCTCCCCGTATACCGGGCAATGTATAGATTCCATACCATAGACAGCCCTATACCGCGAGGCTCCCCGTATACCGGGCAATGTATAGATTCCATACCATAGACAGCCCTATACCGCGGGCTCCCCGTATATCGGGCAATGTATGGATTCCATACCATAGACAGCCCTATACCGCGGGCTCCCCGTATATCGGGCAATGTATAGATTCCATACCACAGACAGCCCTATACCGCGGGCTCCCCGTATATCGGGCAATGTATAGATTCCATACCACAGACAGCCCTATACCGCGGGGCTCCCCGTATATCGGGCAATGTATAGATTCCATACCATAGACAGCCCTATACCGCGGGGCTCCCCTTATATCGGGCAATGTATAGATTCCATACCATAGACAGCCCTATACCACGGGGCTCCCCGTATATCGGGCAATGTATAGATTCCATACCATAGACAGCCCTATACCGCGGGGCTCCCCGTATATCGGGCAATGTATGGATTCCATACCATAGACAGCCCTATACCGCGGGGCTCCCTGTATACCGGGCAATGTATAGATTCCATACCATAGACAGCCCTATACCGCGGGGCTCCCCGTATATCGGGCAATGTATAGATTCCATACCATAGACAGCCCTATACCGCGGGGCTCCCCGTATATCGGGCAATGTATGGATTCCATACCATAGACAGCCCTATACCGCGGGGCTCCCTGTATACCGGGCAATGTATAGATTCCATACCATAGACAGCCCTATACCGCGGGGCTCCCCGTATATCGGGCAATGTATGGATTCCATACCATAGACAGCCCTATACCACGGGGCTCCCCGTATATCGGGCACTGTATAGATTCCATACCATAGACAGCCCTATACCGCGGGGCTCCCCGTATATCGGGCAATGTATAGGTTCCATACCATAGACAGCCTTATACCGCGGGGCTCCCCGTATATCGGGCACTGTATAGATTCCATACCATAGACAGCCCGATACCGCGGGGCTCCCCGTATATCGGGCAATGTATAGGTTCCATACCATTGACAGCCCTATACCGCGGGGCTCCCCGTATATCGGGCAATGTATAGATTCCATACCACAGACAGCCCTATACCGCGGGGCTCCCCGTATATCGGGCAATGTATGGATTCCATACCATAGACAGCCCTATACCGCGGGGCTCCCCGTATATCGGGCAATGTATAGATTCCATACCACAGACAGCCCTATACCGCGGGCTCCCCGTATATCGGGCAATGTATGGATTCCATACCATAGACAGCCCTATACCGCGGGCTCCCCGTATATCGGGCAATGTATAGATTCCATACCACAGACAGCCCTATACCGCGGGCTCCCCGTATATCGGGCAATGTATAGATTCCATACCACAGACAGCCCTATACCGCGGGGCTCCCCGTATATCGGGCAATGTATAGATTCCATACCATAGACAGCCCTATACCGCGGGGCTCCCCGTATATCGGGCAATGTATAGATTCCATACCATAGACAGCCCTATACCACGGGGCTCCCCGTATATCGGGCAATGTATAGATTCCATACCATAGACAGCCCTATACCGCGGGGCTCCCCGTATATCGGGCAATGTATAGATTCCACACCATAGACAGCCCTATACCGCGGGGCTCCCCGTATATCGGGCAATGTATGGATTCCATACCATAGACAGCCCTATACCGCGCGGCTCCCTGTATACCGGGCAATGTATAGATTCCATACCATAGACAGCCCTATACCGCGGGGCTCCCCGTATATCGGGCAATGTATGGATTCCATACCATAGACAGCCCTATACCGCGGGGCTCCCCGTATATCGGGCACTGTATAGATTCCATACCATAGACAGCCCTATACCGCGGGGCTCCCCGTATATCGGGCAATGTATAGGTTCCATACCATAGACAGCCCTATACCGCGGGGCTCCCCGTATATCGGGCACTGTATAGATTCCATACCATAGACAGCCCGATACCGCGGGGCTCCCCGTATATCGGGCAATGTATAGGTTCCATACCATAGACACACCTATACCGCGGGGCTCCCCGTATATCGGGCAATGTATAGATTCCATACCATAGACAGCCCTATACCGCATGGCTCCCCGTATATCGGGCAATGTATAGATTCCATACCATAGACAGCCCTATACCGCGGGGCTCCCCGTATATCGGGCAATGTATAGATTCCATACCACAGACAGCCCTATACCGCGGGGCTCCCCGTATACCGGGCAATGTATAGATTCCATACCATAGACAGCCCTATACCGCGGGGCTCCCCGTATACCGGGCAATGTATAGATTCCATACCATAGACAGCCCTATACCGCGGGGCTCCCCGTATACCGGGCAATGTATAGATTCCATACCATAGACAGCCCTATACCGCGGGGCTCCCTGTATACCGGGCAATGTATAGATTCCATACCATAGACAGCCCTATACCGCGGGGCTCCCCGTATACCGGGCAATGTATAGATTCCATACCATAGACAGCCCTATACCGCGAGGCTCCCCGTATACCGGGCAATGTATAGATTCCATACCATAGACAGCCCTATACCGCGGGCTCCCCGTATATCGGGCAATGTATGGATTCCATACCATAGACAGCCCTATACCGCGGGCTCCCCGTATATCGGGCAATGTATAGATTCCATACCACAGACAGCCCTATACCGCGGGCTCCCCGTATATCGGGCAATGTATAGATTCCATACCACAGACAGCCCTATACCGCGGGGCTCCCCGTATATCGGGCAATGTATAGATTCCATACCATAGACAGCCCTATACCGCGGGGCTCCCCTTATATCGGGCAATGTATAGATTCCATACCATAGACAGCCCTATACCACGGGGCTCCCCGTATATCGGGCAATGTATAGATTCCATACCATAGACAGCCCTATACCGCGGGGCTCCCCGTATATCGGGCAATGTATAGATTCCACACCATAGACAGCCCTATACCGCGGGGCTCCCCGTATATCGGGCAATGTATGGATTCCATACCATAGACAGCCCTATACCGCGCGGCTCCCTGTATACCGGGCAATGTATAGATTCCATACCATAGACAGCCCTATACCGCGGGGCTCCCCGTATATCGGGCAATGTATGGATTCCATACCATAGACAGCCCTATACCGCGGGGCTCCCCGTATATCGGGCACTGTATAGATTCCATACCATAGACAGCCCTATACCGCGGGGCTCCCCGTATATCGGGCAATGTATAGGTTCCATACCATAGACAGCCCTATACCGCGGGGCTCCCCGTATATCGGGCACTGTATAGATTCCATACCATAGACAGCCCGATACCGCGGGGCTCCCCGTATATCGGGCAATGTATAGGTTCCATACCATTGACAGCCCTATACCGCGGGGCTCCCCGTATATCGGGCACTGTATAGATTCCATACCATAGACAGCCCTATACCGCGGGGCTCCCCGTATATCGGGCAATGTATAGGTTCCATACCATAGACACACCTATACCGCGGGGCTCCCCGTATATCGGGCAATGTATAGATTCCATACCATAGACAGCCCTATACCGCATGGCTCCCCGTATATCGGGCAATGTATAGATTCCATACCATAGACAGCCCTATACCGCGGGGCTCCCCGTATATCGGGCAATGTATAGATTCCATACCACAGACAGCCCTATACCGCGGGGCTCCCCGTATACCGGGCAATGTATAGATTCCATACCATAGACAGCCCTATACCGCGGGGCTCCCCGTATACCGGGCAATGTATAGATTCCATACCATAGACAGCCCTATACCGCGGGGCTCCCCGTATACCGGGCAATGTATAGATTCCATACCATAGACAGCCCTATACCGCGGGGCTCCCTGTATACCGGGCAATGTATAGATTCCATACCATAGACAGCCCTATACCGCGGGGCTCCCCGTATACCGGGCAATGTATAGATTCCATACCATAGACAGCCCTATACCGCGAGGCTCCCCGTATACCGGGCAATGTATAGATTCCATACCATAGACAGCCCTATACCGCGGGGCTCCCCGTATATCGGGCAATGTATCGATTCCATACCATAGACAGCCCTATACCGCGGGGATTTCAACTTCCCCAATATTAACTGGGATACTCAGAGTGTAAAAGGCTTAGAGGGTACAAAATTCTTAACGTGCATCCAGGAGAGCTTTTTGAGCCAGCATGTAGAAAGTCCTACAAGAGAGGGGGCGGTACTGGACCTAATTCTAGGGAATGTGGCCGGCCAAGTGGAAGAAGTGCTAGTAGGTGAGCACTTTGGTGACAGTGACCATAATTCGGTGAGATTTAAGGTGGTCATGGAAAAGGACAGGGAGGGGCCGGAAATAAAGGTTCTAAATTGGGGGAAGGCCGATTTTAATAGGATAAGGCAGGATCTGGCCAAAATAGACTGGGATCAGCTGCTTGTAGGAAAATCCGCATCGGAGCAATGGGAGTCTTTCAGAAGGGAGATTGAGACCATACAATGGCAACATGTTCCCGTAAAGGTCAAGGGTGGTTCCAAGAACTCCAGGGAACCTTGGATGTCAGGGGATATACGAGAATGAATTAGGAAAAAAAGGAGGGCTTTTGGCAGATACAAAAGGCTAAAGACGGAGGAAGCCCTAGAGGAGTACAAAAAGTGCAGGGGGATACTTAAAAAAGAAATTAGGAGATCAAGGAGGGGCCATGAAATAACACCGGCGAGCAAAATAAAGGAAAATCCTAAGATGTTTTATAAGTATATTAAGGGTAAGAGGATGACTAGGGAAAAAATAGGGCCCATTAGGGACAAAAATGGCAATCTGTGTGTGGAGCCGGCAGATGTAGGAGGGGTTCTAAATGAATTTTTTGCATCTGTTTTCACTGTGGACAAGGACGATGTAGACATAGAAATACGGCAGGGGGACTGTGATATACTCGAACATATTAACATTGAGCGGGAGGAGGTATTGGCGGTTTTAGCAGGCCTAAAAATGGATAAATCCCCAGGCCCGGACGAAATGTATCCCAGGCTACTGTGTGAGGCAAAGGAGGAGATTGCGGGGGCTCTGACACATATATTCAGAACCTCTCTGGCCACAGGGGATGTGCCAGAGGACTGGAGAACCGCTAATGTAATACCATTATTCAAGAAGGGGAGTAGGGAAAAACCGGGGAACTACAGGCCAGTGAGCCTAACATAAGTGGTAGGAAAATTATTGGAAAAAATTCTGAAGGACAAAATTAGTCTCCACTTGGAGAAGCAAGGATTAATCAGGGATAGTCAACATGGCTTTGTCAAGGGAAGATCATGTCTGACTAATTTGATTGAATTTTTTGAGGGGGTGACTAGGCGTGTGAATGAGGGTAACGCAGTGGATGTGGTGTACATGGATTTCAGTAAGGCCTTCGATAAAGTCCCCCACAGGAGACTGGTCAAGAAGGTACGAGCCCATGGAATCCAGGGTGCCTTGGCACTTTGGATACAAAACTGGCTTAGTGGCAGAAGGCAGAGGGTGATGGTCGAAGGTTGTTTTTGTGACTGGAAGCCTGTGGCCAGTGGGGTACCACAGGGATCGGTGCTGGGTCCCTTGCTGTTTGTGGTCTACATTAATGACTTGGATATGAATGTAAAAGGTATGATCAGTAAGTTCGCTGATGAAACAAAGATTGGTAGGGTGGTAAATAGCGAGGAGGATAGCCTCAGTCTGCAGGACGATATAGATGGGTTGGTCAGATGGGCGGAACAGTGGCAAATGGAATTTAACCCGGAAAAGTGCGAGGTGATGCACTTTGGAGGGACTAACAAGGCAAGGGAATACACAATGAATGGGAGGACCCTAGGCAAGACAGCGGGTCAGAGGGATCTTGGTGTGCAAGTTCACAGATCCCTGAAGGCGGCGGAACAGGTAGATAAGGTGGTAAAGAAGGCATATGGGATACTTGCCTTTATTAGCCGAGGCATAGAATATAAGAGCAAGGAGGTTATGATGGAGCTGTATAAAACACTGGTTAGGCCACAGCTGGAGTACTGTGTGCAGTTCTGGTCGCCACACTACAGGAAGGATGTGATCGCTTTGGAGAGGGTGCAGAGGAGATTCACCAGGATGTTACCAGGGCTGGAGCGCTTCAGCTATGAAGAGAGACTGGGAAGATTGGGTTTGTTTTCCTTGGAGCAGAGGAGGCTGAGGGGGGACATGATTGAGGTGTACAAAATTATGAGGGGCACAGATAGGATGGATACTAAGGAGCTTTTTCCCTTCGTTGAGGGTTCTATAACAAGGGGACATAGATTCAAGGTAAAAGGCGGGAGGTTTAGAGGGGATTTGAGAAAGAACTTTTTCACCCAGAGGGTGGTTGGAGTCTGGAACTCACTGCCTGAAAGGGTTGTGGAGGCAGGAACCCTCACAACATTCAAGAAGCATTTGGATGAGCACTTGAAATGCCATAGCATACAAGGCTACGGACCAAATGCTGGAATATGGGATTAGAGTAGACAGGGCTGATGGCCGGCGCGGACACGATGGGCCGAAGGGCCTCTATCCGTGCTGTATAACTCTATGACTCTATATCGGGCAATGTATGGATTCCATACCATAGACAGCCCTATACCGCGGGGCTCCCTGTATATCGGGCAATGCATAGATCCCATACCATATACAGCCCTATACCGCGGGGCTCCCCGTATATCGGGCAATGTATAGATTCCACACCATAGACAGCCCTATACCGCGTGGCTCCCCGTATATCGGGCAATGTATAGATTCCATACCATAGACAGCCCTATACCGCGGGGCTCCCCGTATATCGGGCAATGTATAGATTCCATACCATAGACAGCCCTATACCGCGGGGCTCCCCGTATACCGGGCAATGTATAGATTCCATACCATAGACAGCCCTATACCGCAGGGCTCCCCCATATCGGGCAATGTATAGATTCCATACCATAGACCGCCCTATACCGCGGGGCTCCCCGTATATCGGGCAATGTATAGATTCCATACCATAGACAGCCCTATACCACGGGGCTCCCCGTATATCGGGCAATGTATAGATTCCATACCATAGACAGCCCTATACCGCGGGGCTCCCCTTTATCGGTCAATGTATAGATTCCATACCATAGACAGCCCTATACCGCGGGGCTCCCCGTATATCGGGCAATGTATAGATTCCATACCATAGACAGCCCTATACCGCGGGGCTCCCCGTATATCGGGCAATGTATAGATTCCATACCATAGACAGCCCTATACCGCGGGGCTCCCCGTATATCGGGCAATGTATAGATTCCATACCATTGACAGCACTATACCGCGGGGTTCCCCGTATATCGGGCAATGTACAGAATCCACACCATAGACAGCCCTATACCGCGGGGCTCCCCCTATATCGGGCAATGTATAGATTCCATACCATAGACAGCACGATACCGCGGGGCTCCCCGTATATCGGGCAATGTATAGATTCCATACCATAGACAGCCCTATACCACGGGGCACCCGGATATCGTGCCAAGTATAGATTCCATACCATAGACAGCCCTATACCGCGGGGCTCCCCGTATATCAGGCAATGTATAGATTCCATACCATAGACAGCCCTATACCGCCGAGCTCCCCGTATATCGGGCAATGTATGGATTCCATACCATAGACGGCCCTATACCGCGGGGCTCCCCGTATATCGGGCAATGTATAGATTCCATACCATAGACAGAACTATACCGCGGGGCTCCCCGTATACCGGGCAATGTATAGATTCCATACCATAGACAGCACTATACCGCGGGCCTCCCCGTATATCGGGCAATGTATAGATTCCATACCATAGACAGCCCTATACCGCGAGGCTCCCCGTATACCGGGCAATGTATAGATTCCATACCATAGACAGCCCTATACCGCGGGGCTCCCCGTATATCGGGCAATGTATCGATTCCATACCATAGACAGCCCTATACCGCGGGGATTTCAACTTCCCCAATATTAACTGGGATACTCAGAGTGTAAAAGGCTTAGAGGGTACAAAATTCTTAACGTGCATCCAGGAGAGCTTTTTGAGCCAGCATGTAGAAAGTCCTACAAGAGAGGGGGCGGTACTGGACCTAATTCTAGGGAATGTGGCCGGCCAAGTGGAAGAAGTGCTAGTAGGTGAGCACTTTGGTGACAGTGACCATAATTCGGTGAGATTTAAGGTGGTCATGGAAAAGGACAGGGAGGGGCCGGAAATAAAGGTTCTAAATTGGGGGAAGGCCGATTTTAATAGGATAAGGCAGGATCTGGCCAAAATAGACTGGGATCAGCTGCTTGTAGGAAAATCCGCATCGGAGCAATGGGAGTCTTTCAGAAGGGAGATTGAGACCATACAATGGCAACATGTTCCCGTAAAGGTCAAGGGTGGTTCCAAGAACTCCAGGGAACCTTGGATGTCAGGGGATATACGAGAATGAATTAGGAAAAAAAGGAGGGCTTTTGGCAGATACAAAAGGCTAAAGACGGAGGAAGCCCTAGAGGAGTACAAAAAGTGCAGGGGGATACTTAAAAAAGAAATTAGGAGATCAAGGAGGGGCCATGAAATAACACCGGCGAGCAAAATAAAGGAAAATCCTAAGATGTTTTATAAGTATATTAAGGGTAAGAGGATGACTAGGGAAAAAATAGGGCCCATTAGGGACAAAAATGGCAATCTGTGTGTGGAGCCGGCAGATGTAGGAGGGGTTCTAAATGAATTTTTTGCATCTGTTTTCACTGTGGACAAGGACGATGTAGACATAGAAATACGGCAGGGGGACTGTGATATACTCGAACATATTAACATTGAGCGGGAGGAGGTATTGGCGGTTTTAGCAGGCCTAAAAATGGATAAATCCCCAGGCCCGGACGAAATGTATCCCAGGCTACTGTGTGAGGCAAAGGAGGAGATTGCGGGGGCTCTGACACATATATTCAGAACCTCTCTGGCCACAGGGGATGTGCCAGAGGACTGGAGAACCGCTAATGTAATACCATTATTCAAGAAGGGGAGTAGGGAAAAACCGGGGAACTACAGGCCAGTGAGCCTAACATAAGTGGTAGGAAAATTATTGGAAAAAATTCTGAAGGACAAAATTAGTCTCCACTTGGAGAAGCAAGGATTAATCAGGGATAGTCAACATGGCTTTGTCAAGGGAAGATCATGTCTGACTAATTTGATTGAATTTTTTGAGGGGGTGACTAGGCGTGTGAATGAGGGTAACGCAGTGGATGTGGTGTACATGGATTTCAGTAAGGCCTTCGATAAAGTCCCCCACAGGAGACTGGTCAAGAAGGTACGAGCCCATGGAATCCAGGGTGCCTTGGCACTTTGGATACAAAACTGGCTTAGTGGCAGAAGGCAGAGGGTGATGGTCGAAGGTTGTTTTTGTGACTGGAAGCCTGTGGCCAGTGGGGTACCACAGGGATCGGTGCTGGGTCCCTTGCTGTTTGTGGTCTACATTAATGACTTGGATATGAATGTAAAAGGTATGATCAGTAAGTTCGCTGATGAAACAAAGATTGGTAGGGTGGTAAATAGCGAGGAGGATAGCCTCAGTCTGCAGGACGATATAGATGGGTTGGTCAGATGGGCGGAACAGTGGCAAATGGAATTTAACCCGGAAAAGTGCGAGGTGATGCACTTTGGAGGGACTAACAAGGCAAGGGAATACACAATGAATGGGAGGACCCTAGGCAAGACAGCGGGTCAGAGGGATCTTGGTGTGCAAGTTCACAGATCCCTGAAGGCGGCGGAACAGGTAGATAAGGTGGTAAAGAAGGCATATGGGATACTTGCCTTTATTAGCCGAGGCATAGAATATAAGAGCAAGGAGGTTATGATGGAGCTGTATAAAACACTGGTTAGGCCACAGCTGGAGTACTGTGTGCAGTTCTGGTCGCCACACTACAGGAAGGATGTGATCGCTTTGGAGAGGGTGCAGAGGAGATTCACCAGGATGTTACCAGGGCTGGAGCGCTTCAGCTATGAAGAGAGACTGGGAAGATTGGGTTTGTTTTCCTTGGAGCAGAGGAGGCTGAGGGGGGACATGATTGAGGTGTACAAAATTATGAGGGGCACAGATAGGATGGATACTAAGGAGCTTTTTCCCTTCGTTGAGGGTTCTATAACAAGGGGACATAGATTCAAGGTAAAAGGCGGGAGGTTTAGAGGGGATTTGAGAAAGAACTTTTTCACCCAGAGGGTGGTTGGAGTCTGGAACTCACTGCCTGAAAGGGTTGTGGAGGCAGGAACCCTCACAACATTCAAGAAGCATTTGGATGAGCACTTGAAATGCCATAGCATACAAGGCTACGGACCAAATGCTGGAATATGGGATTAGAGTAGACAGGGCTGATGGCCGGCGCGGACACGATGGGCCGAAGGGCCTCTATCCGTGCTGTATAACTCTATGACTCTATATCGGGCAATGTATGGATTCCATACCATAGACAGCCCTATACCGCGGGGCTCCCTGTATATCGGGCAATGCATAGATCCCATACCATATACAGCCCTATACCGCGGGGCTCCCCGTATATCGGGCAATGTATAGATTCCACACCATAGACAGCCCTATACCGCGTGGCTCCCCGTATATCGGGCAATGTATAGATTCCATACCATAGACAGCCCTATACCGCGGGGCTCCCCGTATATCGGGCAATGTATAGATTCCATACCATAGACAGCCCTATACCGCGGGGCTCCCCGTATACCGGGCAATGTATAGATTCCATACCATAGACAGCCCTATACCGCAGGGCTCCCCCATATCGGGCAATGTATAGATTCCATACCATAGACCGCCCTATACCGCGGGGCTCCCCGTATATCGGGCAATGTATAGATTCCATACCATAGACAGCCCTATACCACGGGGCTCCCCGTATATCGGGCAATGTATAGATTCCATACCATAGACAGCCCTATACCGCGGGGCTCCCCTTTATCGGTCAATGTATAGATTCCATACCATAGACAGCCCTATACCGCGGGGCTCCCCGTATATCGGGCAATGTATAGATTCCATACCATAGACAGCCCTATACCGCGGGGCTCCCCGTATATCGGGCAATGTATAGATTCCATACCATAGACAGCCCTATACCGCGGGGCTCCCCGTATATCGGGCAATGTATAGATTCCATACCATTGACAGCACTATACCGCGGGGTTCCCCGTATATCGGGCAATGTACAGAATCCACACCATAGACAGCCCTATACCGCGGGGCTCCCCCTATATCGGGCAATGTATAGATTCCATACCATAGACAGCACGATACCGCGGGGCTCCCCGTATATCGGGCAATGTATAGATTCCATACCATAGACAGCCCTATACCACGGGGCACCCGGATATCGTGCCAAGTATAGATTCCATACCATAGACAGCCCTATACCGCGGGGCTCCCCGTATATCAGGCAATGTATAGATTCCATACCATAGACAGCCCTATACCGCCGAGCTCCCCGTATATCGGGCAATGTATGGATTCCATACCATAGACGGCCCTATACCGCGGGGCTCCCCGTATATCGGGCAATGTATAGATTCCATACCATAGACAGAACTATACCGCGGGGCTCCCCGTATACCGGGCAATGTATAGATTCCATACCATAGACAGCACTATACCGCGGGCCTCCCCGTATATCGGGCAATGTATAGATTCCATACCATAGACAGCCCTATACCGCGGGGCTCCCCGTATATCGGGCAATGTATAGATTCCATACCATAGACAGCACTATACCGCGGGGCTCCCCATATACCGGGCAATGTATAGATTCCATACCATAGACAGCCCTATACCGCGGGGCTCCCCGTATTCCGAGCAAAGTATAGATTCCATACCATAGACAGCCCTATACTGCGGGGCTCCCCGTATATCGGGCAATGTATAGCTTCCATACCATGGACAGCACTATACCGCGGGGCTCCCTGTATATCGGGCAATTTATGGATTCCATACCATCGACAGCCCTATACCGCGGAGCTCCACGTATATCGGGCAATGTATAGATTCCATACCATAGACAGCCCTATACCGCGGGCTCCCCGTATATCGGGCAGTGTATAGATTCCATACCATAGACAGCACTATACCGCAGCACTCCCCATATATCGGGCAATGTATATATTCCATACCATTGACAGCACTATACCGCGGGGCTCCCCGTATATCGGGCAATGTATAGAATCCATACCATAGACAGCCCTATACCGCGGGGCTCCCCCTATATCGGGCAATGTATAGATTCCATACCATAGACAGCACTATACCGCGGGGCTCCCCGTATATAGGGCAATGTATAGATTCCATACAAAAGACAGCCCTATACCGCGAGGCTCCCCGTATACCGAGCAATGTATAGATTCCAGACCACAGATAGCCCTATACCGCGGGGCTCCCCGTATAGCGGGCAATGTATAGATTCCATACCATAGACCGCCCTATACCGCGGAGCTCCCCGTTTTTCGGGCAATGTATAGATTCCATACCATAGACAGCCCTATACCGCGGGGCTCCCCGTATATCGGGCAATGTATAGATTCCATACCATAGACAGCACTATACCGCGGGGATCCCCGTATATCGGGCAATGTATAGATTCCATACCATAGACAGCACTATACCGCGGGGCTCCCCGTATATCGGGCAATGTATAGATTCCATACCATAGACAGCCCTAAACCGCGGGGCTCCCCGTATATCGGGCAATGTATAGATTCCATACCATAGACAACCCTATACCGCGGGGCTCCCCCTATAGCGGGCAATGTATAGATTCCATACCATAGACAGCCCTATACCGCGGGGCTCCCCGTATAGCGGGCAATGTATAGATTCCATTCCATAGACAGCCCTATGCCGCGGGGCTCCCCGTATAATCGGGTAATGTATAGATTCCATACCATAGACAGCCCTATACCGCGGGGCTCCCCGTATATCGGGCAATGTATAGATTCCATACCATAGACAGCCCTATACCGCGGGGCTCCCCGTATATCGGGCAATGTATAGATTCCATACCATAGACAGCCCTATACCGCGGGGCTCCCCGTATATCGGGCAATGTATAGATTCCATACCATAGACAGCCCTATACCGCGGGGCTCCCCGTATATCGGGCAATGTATAGATTCCATACCATAGACAGCCCTATACCGCGGGGCTCCCCGTATATCGGGCAATGTATAGATTCCATACCATTGACAGCACTATACCGCGGGGTTCCCCGTATATCGGGCAATGTATAGAATCCATACCATAGACAGCCCTATACCGCGGGGCTCCCCCTATATCGGGCAATGTATAGATTCCATACCATAGACAGCACGATACCGCGGGGCTCCCCGTATATCGGGGAATGTATAGATTCCATACCATAGACAGCCCTATACCACGGGGCACCCGGATATCGTGCCATGTATAGATTCCATACCATAGACAGCCCTATACCGCGGGGCTCCCCGTATATCAGGCAATGTGTATATTCCATACCATAGACAGCCCTATACCGCCGAGCTCCCCGTATATCGGGCAATGTATGGATTCCATACCATAGACGGCCCTATACCGCGGGGCTCCCCCTTATATCGGGCAATGTATAGATTCCATACCATAGACAGCACTATACCGCGGGGCTCCCCGTATACCGGGCAATGTATAGATTCCATACCATAGACAGCACTATACCGCGGGCCTCCCCGTATATCGGGCAATGTATAGATTCCATACCATAGACAGCCCTATACCGCGGGGCTCCCCGTATATCGGGCAATGTATAGATTCCATACCATAGACAGCACTATACCGCGGGGCTCCCCATATACCGGGCAATGTATAGATTCCATACCATAGACAGCCCTATAACGCGGGGCTCCCCGTATTCCGAGCAAAGTATAGATTCCATACCATAGACAGCCCTATACTGCGGGGCTCCCCGTATATCGGGCAATGTATAGCTTCCATACCATGGACAGCACTATACCGCGGGGCTCCCTGTATATCGGGCAATGTATGGATTCCATACCATCGACAGCCCTATACCGCGGAGCTCCACGTATATCGGGCAATGTATAGATTCCATACCATAGACTGCCCTATACCGCGGGCTCCCCGTATATCGGGCAATGTATAGATTCCATACCATAGACAGCACTATACCGCAGCACTCCCCATATATCGGGCAATGTATATATTCCATACCATTGACAGCACTATACCGCGGGGCTCCCCGTATATCGGGCAATGTATAGAATCCATACCATAGACAGCCCTATACCGCGGGGCTCCCCCTATATCGGGCAATGTATAGATTCCATACCATAGACAGCACTATACCGCGGGGCTCCCCGTATATAGGGCAATGTATAGATTCCATACAAAAGACAGCCCTATACCGCGAGGCTCCCCGTATACCGAGCAATGTATAGATTCCAGACCACAGATAGCCCTATACCGCGGGGCTCCCCGTATAGCGGGCAATGTATAGATTCCATACCATAGACCGCCCTATACCGCGGAGCTCCCCGTTTTTCGGGCAATGTATAGATTCCATACCATAGACAGCCCTATACCGCGGGGCTCCCCGTATATCGGGCAATGTATAGATTCCATACCATAGGCAGCACTATACCGCGGGGATCCCCGTATATCGGGCAATGTATAGATTCCATACCATAGACAGCACTATACCGCGGGGCTCCCCGTATATCGGGCAATGTATAGATTCCATACCATAGACAGCCCTATACCGCGGGGCTCCCCGTATATCGGGCAATGTATAGATTCCATACCATAGACAACCCTATACCGCGGGGCTCCCCCTATAGCGGGCAATGCATAGATTCCATACCATAGACAGCCCTATACCGCGGGGCTCCCCGTATAGCGGGCAATGTATAGATTCCATTCCATAGACAGCCCTATGCCGCGGAGCTCCCCGTATAATCGGGAAATGTATAGATTCCATACCATAGACAGCCCTATACCGCGGGGCTCCCCGTATATCGGGCAATGTATAGATTCCATACCATAGACAGCCCGATACCGCGGGCCTCCCCGTATATCGGGCAATGTATAGATTCCATACCATAGACCGCCCTATACTGCGGAGCTCCCCGTATATCGGGCAATGTATAGATTCCATACCATAGACAGCCCGATACCGCGGGGCTCCCTGTATATCGGGCAATGTATAGATTCCATACCATAGACAGCCCTATACCGCGGGGCTCCCCGTATATCGGGCAATGTATAGATTCCATACCATAGACAGCCCGATACCGCGGGCCTCCCCGTATATCGGGCAATGTATAGATTCCATACCATAGACCGCCCTATACTGCGGAGCTCCCCGTATATCGGGCAATGTATAGATTCCATACCATAGACAGCCCGATACCGCGGGGCTCCCTGTATATCGGGCAATGTATAGATTCCATACAATAGACAGCCCTATACCGCGTGGCTCCCCATATATCGGGCAATGTATAGATTCCATACCATAGACAGCCACATTTTCCCGACTACCGATGTCAAGCTGACTGGCCTGTACTTCCTTGTTTTCTCTCTCCCTCCTTTCTTGCAGAGCGGGGTGACATTTGCGACCTTCCAATCCACTGGGACCGTTGCAAAACCGAGAGAATTTTAGAAGATCAAAACCAATGCACCCACGATCTCTGCAGCCACCTCTTTTAGAACCCTCGGATGGAGACCATGAGGTCCAGGGGATTTGTCGGCTTTCAGTCCCATTAGTTTGTGCTGTACTTTTTCTCCAGTGACAATAATTCTTTTAAGTTCCTCACTCTCATTTACCCCTTGTTTCCCAACTATTTCTGGTATGAGGCGGGCCAAATGGAGCAAGTGTCAGTGGGGGAGCATTCAGGGAGCAGCGATCATAGTATCATAAGGTTTCGAAACTTTAAGAAACTCTGTCCCCCAATTTCACTCTCTCCCCACGTTTCACTCTCCCCACGTTTCTCTCTCCCCACGTTTCACTCTCCCCACGTTTCACTCTCTCCCCACGTTTCACTCTCCCCACGTTTCACTCTCCCCACGTTTCACTCTCCCCACGTTTCTCTCTCCCCACGTTTCACTCTCCCCACGTTTCACACTCCCCACGTTTCACTCTCTCCCCACGTTTCACTCTCCCCACGTTTCACTCTCTCCCCACGTTTCACTCTCCCCACGTTTCACTCTCCCCACGTTTCACTCTCTCCCCACGTTTCACTCTCCCCACGTTTCACTCTCTCCCCACGTTTCACTCTCTCCCCACGTTTCACTCTCTCCCCACGTTTCACTCTCCCCACGTTTCACTCTCCCCACGTTTCACTCTCCCCACGTTTCACTCTCCCCACGTTTCACTCTCTCCCCACGTTTCACTCTCTCCCCACGTTTCACTCTCCCCACGTTTCACTCTCCCCACGTTTCACTCTCTCCCCACGTTTCACTCTCCCCACGTTTCACTCTCCCCACGTTTCACTCTCCCCACGTTTCACTCTCCCCACGTTTCACTCTCCCCACGTTTCACTCTCCCCACGTTTCACTCTCTCCACGTTTCACTCTCCCCACGTTTCACTCTCTCCCCACGTTTCACACTCCCCACGTTTCACTCTCTCCACGTTTCACTCTCCCCACGTTTCACTCTCTCCCCACGTTTCACTCTCCCCACGTTTCACTCTCTCCCCACGTTTCACTCTCCCCACGTTTCACTCTCCCCACGTTTCACTCTCTCCACGTTTCACTCTCCCCACGTTTCACTCTCCCCACGTTTCACTCTCCCCACGTTTCACTCTCTCCCCACGTTTCACTCTCTCCCCACGTTTCACTCTCCCCACGTTTCACTCTCCCCACGTTTCACTCTCCCCACGTTTCACTCTCTCCCCACGTTTCACTCTCCCCACGTTTCACTCTCCCCACGTTTCACACTCCCCACGTTTCACTCTCTCCCCACGTTTCACTCTCCCCACGTTTCACTCTCCCCACGTTTCACTCTCCCCCCACGTTTCACTCTCCCCACGTTTCATTCTCTCCCCACGTTTCACTCTCTCCCCACGTTTCACTCTCCCCACGTTTCACTCTCCCCACGTTTCACTCTCCCCACGTTTCACTCTCCCCACGTTTCACTCTCCCCACGTTTCACTCTCTCCCCACGTTTCACTCTCTCCCCACGTTTCACTCTCTCCACGTTTCACTCTCCCCACGTTTCACTCTCTCCCCACGTTTCACTCTCTCCCCACGTTTCACTCTCTCCCCACGTTTCACTCTCTCCCCACGTTTCACTCTCTCCCCACGTTTCACTCTCTCCCACGTTTCACACTCCCCACGTTTCACTCTCCCCACGTTTCACTCTCTCCCCACGTTTCACTCTCTCCCCACGTTTCACTCTCTCCACGTTTCACTCTCCCCACGTTTCACTCTCCCCACGTTTCACTCTCCCCACGTTTCACTCTCCCCACGTTTCACTCTCCCCACGTTTCACTCTCCCCACGTTTCACTCTCTCCCCACGTTTCACTCTCTCCCCACGTTTCACTCTCCCCACGTTTCACTCTCCCCACGTTTCACTCTCTCCACGTTTCACTCTCCCCACGTTTCACTCTCCCCACGTTTCACTCTCCCCACGTTTCACTCTCTCCCCACGTTTCACTCTCTCCACGTTTCACTCTCCCCACGTTTCACTCTCCCCACGTTTCACTCTCTCCCCACGTTTCACTCTCTCCACGTTTCACTCTCCCCACGTTTCACTCTCTCCCCACGTTTCACTCTCTCCCCACGTTTCACACTCCCCACGTTTCACTCTCTCCCCACGTTTCACTCTCCCCACGTTTCACTCTCCCCACGTTTCACTCTCTCCCCACGTTTCACTCTCCCCACGTTTCACTCTCCCCACGTTTCACTCTCTCCCCACGTTTCACTCTCCCCACGTTTCACTCTCTCCCCACGTTTCACTCTCTCCACGTTTCATTCTCTCCACGTTTCACTCTCTCCCCACGTTTCACTCTCCCCACGTTTCACTCTCCCCACGTTTCACACTCCCCACGTTTCACTCTCCCCACGTTTCACTCTCCCCACGTTTCACTCTCTCCCCACGTTTCACTCTCTCCCCACGTTTCACTCTCCCCACGTTTCACTCTCTCCCCACGTTTCACTCTCTCCACGTTTCACTCTCTCCCACGTTTCACTCTCCCCACGTTTCACTCTCCCCACGTTTCACTCTCTCCCCACGTTTCACTCTCCCCACGTTTCACTCTCTCCCCACGTTTCACTCTCCCCACGTTTCACTCTCCCCACGTTTCACTCTCCCCACGTTTCACTCTCTCCCCACGTTTCACTCTCCCCACGTTTCACTCTCTCCCCACGTTTCACTCTCCCCACGTTTCACTCTCCCCACGTTTCACTCTCCCCCACGTTTCACTCTCCCCACGTTTCACTCTCTCCCCACGTTTCACTCTCTCCCCACGTTTCACTCTCCCCACGTTTCACTCTCTCCCCACGTTTCACTCTCTCCCACGTTTCACTCTCCCCACGTTTCACTCTCTCCCCACGTTTCACTCTCTCCCCACGTTTCACTCGTTTCACACTCCCCACGTTTCACTCTCCCCACGTTTCACTCTCTCCCCACGTTTCACTCTCCCCACGTTTCACTCTCCCCACGTTTCACTCTCCCCACGTTTCACTCTCCCCACGTTTCACTCTCTCCCACGTTTCACTCTCTCCCCACGTTTCACTCTCTCCCCACGTTTCACTCTCTCTCCACGTTTCACTCTCCCCACGTTTCACTCTCCCCACGTTTCACTCTCTCCCCACGTTTCACTCTCTCCCCACGTTTCACTCTCCCCACGTTTCACTCTCCCCACGTTTCACTCTCTCCCCACGTTTCACTCTCCCCACGTTTACTCTCTCCCCACGTTTCACTCTCTCCACGTTTCACTCTCTCCCCACGTTTCACTCTCTCCCCACGTTTCACTCTCTCCACGTTTCACTCTCTCCCCACGTTTCACTCTCCCCACGTTTCACTCTCCCCACGATTCACTCTCCCCACGTTTCACTCTCCCCACGTTTCACTCTCCCCACGTTTCACTCTCTCCGCACGTTTCACTCTCTCCCCACGTTTCACTCTCCCCACGTTTCACACTCCCCACGTTTCACTCTCCCCACGTTTCACTCTCCCCACGTTTCACTCTCTCCCCACGTTTCACTCTCCCCACGTTTCACTCTCCCCACGTTTCACTCTCCCCACGTTTCACTCTCTCCCCACGTTTCACTCTCCCCACGTTTCACTCTCTCCACGTTTCACTCTCCCCACGTTTCACTCTCCCCACGTTTCACTCTCCCCACGTTTCACTCTCTCCCCACGTTTCACTCTCCCCACGTTTCACTCTCCCCACGTTTCACTCTCTCCCCACGTTTCACTCTCCCCACGTTTCACTCTCTCCCCACGTTTCACTCTCCCCACGTTTCACTCTCCCCACGTTTCACTCTCTCCCCACGTTTCACTCTCTCCCCACGTTTCACTCTCCCCCCACGTTTCACTCTCCCCACGTTTCACTCTCCCCCACGTTTCACTCTCCCCACGTTTCACTCTCCCCACGTTTCACTCTCTCCCCACGTTTCACTCTCCCCACGTTTTCACTCTCCCCACGTTTCACTCTCCCCACGTTTCACTCTCTCCCCACGTTTCACTCTCTCCCCACGTTTCACTCTCCCCACGTTTCACTCTCCCCACGTTTCACTCTCTCCCCACGTTTCACTCTCTCCCCACGTTTCACTCTCCCCACGTTTCACTCTCTCCCCACGTTTCACTCTCTCCCCACGTTTCACTCTCCCCACGTTTCACTCTCCCCACGTTTCACTCTCTCCACGTTTCACTCTCCCCACGTTTCACTCTCCCCACGTTTCACTCTCCCCACGTTTCACTCTCTCCCCACGTTTCACTCTCTCCACGTTTCACTCTCCCCACGTTTCACTCTCTCCCCACGTTTCACTCTCCCCACGTTTCACTCTCTCCCACGTTTCACACTCCCCACGTTTCACTCTCCCCACGTTTCACTCTCTCCCCACGTTTCACTCTCCCCACGTTTCACTCTCTCCACGTTTCACTCTCCCCCACGTTTCACTCACTCCCCACGTTTCACTCTCCCCACGTTTCACTCTCCCCACGTTTCACTCTCTCCCCACGTTTCACTCTCCCCACGTTTCACACTCCCCACGTTTCACTCTCCCCACGTTTCACTCTCCCCACGTTTCACTCTCTCCCCACGTTTCACACTCCCCACGTTTCACTCTCCCCACGTTTCACACTCCCACGTTTCACTCTCCCCACGTTTCACTCTCTCCACGTTTCACTCTCTCCCCACGTTTCACTCTCCCCACGTTTCACTCTCTCCCACGTTTCACTCTCCCACGTTTCACTCTCTCCCCACGTTTCACTCTCCCCACGTTTCACTCTCCCCACGTTTCACTCTCCCCACGTTTCACTCTCTCCCCACGTTTCACTCTCCCCACGTTTCACTCTCCCCACGTTTCACTCTCCCCACGTTTCACTCTCCCACGTTTCACTCTCCCCACGTTTCACTCTCTCCCCACGTTTCCACTCTCTCCCCACGTTTCACTCTCTCCCCACGTTTCACTCTCCCCACGTTTCACTCTCCCCACGTTTCACTCTCCCCACGTTTCACTCTCCCCACGTTTCACTCTCTCCCACGTTTCACACTCCCCACGTTTCACTCTCCCCACGTTTCACTCTCCCCACGTTTCACTCTCTCCCCACGTTTCACTCTCCCCACGTTTCACACTCCCCACGTTTCACTCTCTCCCACGTTTCACTCTCCCCACGTTTCACTCTCCCCACGTTTCACTCTCTCCCCACGTTTCACTCTCTCCCCACGTTTCACTCTCTCCCCACGTTTCACACTCCCCACGTTTCACTCTCCCCACGTTTCACTCTCCCCACGTTTCACTCTCCCCACGTTTCACTCACGTTCACTCTCCCACGTTTCACTCTCTCCCCACGTTTCACTCTCCCCACGTTTCACTCTCCCCACGTTTCACACTCCCCACGTTTCACTCTCTCCCCACGTTTCACTCTCCCCACGTTTCACTCTCCCCACGTTTCACTCTCCCCACGTTTCACTCTCTCCCCACGTTTCAACTCTCCCCACGTTTCACTCTCTCCCCACGTTTCACTCTCCCCACGTTTCACTCTCCCCACGTTTCACTCTCTCCCCACGTTTCACTCTCCCCACGTTTCACTCTCTCCCCACGTTTCACTCTCCCCACGTTTCACTCTCCCCACGTTTCACACTCCCCTCTCCCACGTTTCACTCTCTCCCCACGTTTCACTCTCTCCCCACGTTTCACTCTCTCCACGTTTCACTCTCTCTCCCCACGTTTCACACTCCCCACGTTTCACTCTCTCCCCCACGTTTCACTCTCCCCACGTTTCACACTCTCCCCACGTTTCACTCTCTCCCCACGTTTCACTCTCCCCACGTTTCACTCTCCCCACGTTTCACTCTCCCCACGTTTCACTCTCCCCACGTTCACTCTCTCCCCACGTTTCACTCTCCCCACGTTTCACTCTCCCCACGTTTCACTCTCCCCACGTTTCACTCTCCCACGTTTCACTCTCCCCACGTTTCACTCTCCCCACGTTTCACTCTCCCCACGTTTCACTCTCTCCCCACGTTTCACTCTCCCCACGTTTCACTCTCTCCCACGTTTCACACTCTCCCCACGTTTCACTCTCCCCACGTTTCACTCTCTCCCCACGTTTCACTCTCCCCACGTTTCACTCTCCCCACGTTTCACTCTCCCCACGTTTCACTCTCTCCCCACGTTTCACTCTCTCCCCACGTTTCACTCTCCCCACGTTTCACTCTCTCCCCACGTTTCACTCTCTCCCACGTTTCACTCTCCCCACGTTTCACTCTCCCCACGTTTCACACTCCCCACGTTTCACTCTCTCCCCACGTTTCACTCTCCCCACGTTTCACTCTCTCCCCACGTTTCACTCTCCCCACGTTTCACTCTCCCCACGTTTCACTCTCCCCACGTTTCACTCTCCCCACGTTTCACTCTCTCCCCACGTTTCACTCTCTCCCACGTTTCACTCTCCCCACGTTTCACACTCTCCCCACGTTTCACTCTCTCCCACGTTTCACTCTCCCCACGTTTCACTCTCTCCCCACGTTTCACTCTCTCCCCACGTTTCACCTCTCCCCACGTTTCACTCTCTCCCACGTTTCACTCTCTCCCACGTTTCACTCTCCCCACGTTTCACTCTCTCCCACGTTTCACTCTCTCCCACGTTTCACTCTCTCCCACGTTTCACTCTCCCCACGTTTCACTCTCCCCACGTTTCACTCTCTCCCCACGTTTCACTCTCTCCCCACGTTTCACTCTCCCCACGTTTCACTCTCCCCACGTTTCACTCTCCCCACGTTTCACTCTCCCCACGTTTCACTCTCCCCACGTTCACTCTCCCCACGTTTCACTCTCTCCCCACGTTTCACTCTCCCACGTTTCACTCTCCCCACGTTTCACTCTCTCCACGTTTCACTCTCTCCCCACGTTTCACTCTCTCCCCACGTTTCACTCTCCCCACGTTTCACTCTCCCCACGTTTCACTCTCTCCCCACGTTTCACTCTCCCCACGTTTCACTCTCCCCACGTTTCACTCTCTCCCCACGTTTCACTCTCCCCACGTTTCACACTCTCTCCACGTTTCACTCTCTCCCCACGTTTCACTCTCTCCCCACGTTTCACTCTCCCCACGTTTCACTCTCCCCACGTTTCACTCTCTCCCCACGTTTCACTCTCCCCACGTTTCACTCTCTCCCACGTTTCACTCTCTCCCCACGTTTCACTCTCTCCCCACGTTTCACTCTCCCCCACGTTTCACTCTCTCCCCACGTTTCACTCTCCCCCACGTTTCACTCTCTCCCACGTTTCACTCTCCCCACGTTTCACTCTCCTCCCCACGTTTCACTCTCTCCCCACGTTTCACTCTCCCCACGTTTCACTCTCTCCCCACGTTTCACTCTCTCCCCACGTTTCACTCTCTCCCCACGTTTCACTCTCTCCCCACGTTTCACTCTCCCCACGTTTCACTCTCTCCACGTTTCACTCTCTCCCCACGTTTCACTCTCCCCACGTTTCACTCTCCCCACGTTTCACTCTCTCCCCACGTTTCACTCTCTCCCACGTTTCACTCTCCCACGTTTCACTCTCCCCACGTTTCACTCTCCCCACGTTTCACTCTCTCCCCACGTTTCACTCTCTCCCCACGTTTCACTCTCTCCCCACGTTTCACTCTCCCCACGTTTCACTCTCTCCCCACGTTTCACTCTCCCCACGTTTCACTCTCTCCCACGTTTCACTCTCCCCACGTTTCACTCTCTCCCCACGTTTCACTCTCTCCCACGTTTCACTCTCCCCACGTTTCACTCTCCCCACGTTTCACTCTCTCCCCACGTTTCACTCTCTCCCCACGTTTCACACTCTCCCCACGTTTCACTCTCCCCACGTTTCACTCTCTCCCCACGTTTCACTCTCCCACGTTTCACTCTCTCCCCACGTTTCACTCTCTCCCCACGTTTCACTCTCCCCACGTTTCACTCTCCCCACGTTTCACTCTCTCCCCACGTTTCACTCTCTCCCACGTTTCACTCTCCCCACGTTTCACTCTCTCCCACGTTTCACTCTCCCCACGTTTCACTCTCTCCCACGTTTCACTCTCTCCCCACGTTTCACTCTCTCCCCACGTTTTCACTCTCTCTCCCACGTTTCACTCTCTCCCCACGTTTCACTCTCTCCCACGTTTCACTCTCCCCACGTTTCACTCTCTCCCCACGTTTCACTCTCCCCACGTTTCACTCTCTCCCACGTTTCACTCTCCCCACGTTTCACTCTCCCCACGTTCTCGTTTCACTCTCTCCCACGTTTCACTCTCTCTCCCCACGTTTCACTCTCTCCCACGTTTCACTCTCCCCACGTTTCACTCTCCCCACGTTTCACTCTCTCCCCACGTTTCACTCTCTCCCCACGTTTCACTCTCCCACGTTTCACTCTCTCCCACGTTTCACTCTCTCCCCACGTTTCACTCTCTCCCCACGTTTCACTCTCTCCCACGTTTCACTCTCTCCCCACGTTTCACTCTCTCCCCACGTTTCACACTCTCCCCACGTTTCACTCTCTCCCACGTTTCACTCTCCCCACGTTTCACTCTCCCCCACGTTTCACTCTCTCCCACGTTTCACTCTCTCCCCACGTTTCACTCTCTCCCACGTTTCACTCTCTCCCACGTTTCACTCTCCCCACGTTTCACTCTCTCCCACGTTTCACTCTCTCCCCACGTTTCACTCTCCCCACGTTTCACTCTCCCCACGTTTCACTCTCTCCCACGTTTCACTCTCTCCCCACGTTTCACTCTCTCCCCACGTTTCACTCTCCCCACGTTTCACTCTCTCCCCACGTTTCACTCTCCCCACGTTTCACTCTCTCCCCACGTTTCACTCTCTCCCACGTTTCACACTCTCCCCACGTTTCACTCTCCCCACGTTTCACTCTCCCCACGTTTCACTCTCTCTCCCACGTTTCACTCTCCCCACGTTTCACTCTCCCCACGTTTCACTCTCCCCACGTTTCACTCTCTCCCACGTTTCACTCTCTCCCCACGTTTCACTCTCCCCACGTTTCACTCTCTCCCCACGTTTCACTCTCTCCCCACGTTTCCACTCTCCCCACGTTTCACTCTCTCCCCACGTTTCACTCTCTCCCACGTTTCACTCTCCCCACGTTTCACTCTCTCCCCACGTTTCACTCTCTCCCACGTTTCACTCTCTCCCCACGTTTCACTCTCTCCCACGTTTCACTCTCTCCCCCACGTTTCACTCTCTCCCCACGTTTCACTCTCCCCACGTTTCACTCTCCCCACGTTTCACTCTCCCCCACGTTTCACTCCTCTCCCCACGTTTCACTCTCTCCCACGTTTCACTCTCTCCCACGTTTCACTCTCTCCCACGTTTCACTCTCCCACGTTTCACTCTCCCCACGTTTCACCTCTCCCCACGTTTCACTCTCCCCACGTTTCACTCTCCCCACGTTTCACTCTCTCCCACGTTTCACGTTCACTCTCTCCCCACGTTTCACTCTCCCCACGTTTCACTCTCTCCACGTTTCACTCTCCCCACGTTTCACTCTCTCCCACGTTTCACTCTCCCCACGTTTCACTCTCTCCCCACGTTTCACTCTCCCCCACGTTTCACTCTCCCCACGTTTCACTCTCCCCACGTTTCACTCTCTCCCACGTTTCACTCTCCCACGTTTCACTCTCTCCCACGTTTCACTCTCCCACGTTTCACTCTCTCCCCACGTTTCACTCTCCCCACGTTTCACTCTCTCCCACGTTTCACTCTCCCACGTTTCACTCTCTCCCCACGTTTCACTCTCTCCCCACGTTTCACTCTCCCACGTTTCACTCTCCCCACGTTTCACTCTCCCCACGTTTCACTCTCCCCACGTTTCACTCTCCCCACGTTTCACTCTCCCCACGTTTCACTCTCTCCCCACGTTTCACTCTCTCCCACGTTTCACTCTCTCCCCACGTTTCACTCTCCCCACGTTTCACTCTCCCCACGTTTCACTCTCTCCCACGTTTCACTCTCCCACGTTTCACTCTCTCCCACGTTTCACTCTCTCCCACGTTTCACTCTCTCCCCACGTTTCACTCTCCCCACGTTTCACTCTCCCCACGTTTCACTCTCTCCCCACGTTTCACTCTCTCCCACGTTTCACTCTCCCCACGTTTCACTCTCTCCCACGTTTCACTCTCCCCACGTTTCACTCTCCCCACGTTTCACTCTCTCCCCACGTTTCACTCTCCCCACGTTTCACTCTCTCCCCACGTTTCACTCTCCCACGTTTCACTCTCCCACGTTTCACTCTCCCCACGTTTCACTCTCCCCACGTTTCACTCTCCCCACGTTTCACTCTCTCCCACGTTTCACTCTCCCCACGTTTCACTCTCCCCACGTTTCACTCCACGTTCACTCTCCCCACGTTTCACTCTCTCCCCACGTTTCACTCTCCCCACGTTTCACTCTCTCCACGTTTCACTCTCCCCACGTTTCACTCTCCCCACGTTTCACTCTCTCCCCACGTTTCACTCTCCCCCACGTTTCACTCTCCCCACGTTTCACTCTCTCCCCACGTTTCACTCTCCCCACGTTTCACTCTCCCCACGTTTCACTCTCTCCACGTTTCACTCTCCCCACGTTTCACTCTCTCCCCACGTTTCACTCTCTCCCCACGTTTCACACTCCCCACGTTTCACTCTCCCACGTTTCACTCTCCCCACGTTTCACTCTCTCCCCACGTTTCACACTCCCCACGTTTCACTCTCCCCACGTTTCACTCTCTCCCCACGTTTCACTCTCCCCACGTTTCACTCTCCCCACGTTTCACTCTCCCACGTTTCACTCTCCCCACGTTTCACTCTCCCCACGTTTCACTCTCCCCACGTTTCACTCTCTCCCCACGTTTCACTCTCTCCCCACGTTTCACTCTCTCCCACGTTTCACTCTCTCCCCACGTTTCACTCTCCCCACGTTTCACTCTCTCCCACGTTTCACTCTCCCCACGTTTCACTCTCCCCACGTTTCACTCTCTCCCACGTTTCACTCTCTCCCCACGTTTCACTCTCTCCCCACGTTTCACTCTCCCACGTTTCACTCTCCCCACGTTTCACTCTCTCCCCACGTTTCACTCTCTCCCCACGTTTCACTCTCCCCACGTTTCACTCTCTCCCCACGTTTCACTCTCCCCACGTTTCACTCTCTCCCCACGTTTCACTCTCTCCACGTTTCACTCTCCCCACGTTTCACTCTCTCCCCACGTTTCACTCTCCCCACGTTTCACTCTCTCCCCACGTTTCACTCTCCCCACGTTTCACTCTCCCCCACGTTTCACTCTCCCACGTTTCACTCTCCCCACGTTTCACTCTCTCCCACGTTTCACTCTCTCCACGTTTCACTCTCTCCCCACGTTTCACTCTCCCCCACGTTTCACTCTCCCCACGTTTCACTCTCTCCCACGTTTCACTCTCCCCACGTTTCACTCTCCGTCCCTCCCACGTTTCACTCTCTCCCCACGTTTCACTCTCCCCCACGTTTCCACTCTCTCCCCACGTTTCACTCTCCCCACGTTTCACTCTCACCCCACGTTTCACTCTCCCCACGTTTCACTCTCTCCCACGTTTCACTCTCTCCCCACGTTTCACTCTCCCCACGTTTCACTCTCTCCCCACGTTTCACTCTCCCACGTTTCACTCTCCCCACGTTTCACTCTCTCCCCACGTTTCACTCTCTCCACGTTTCACTCTCTCCCCACGTTTCACTCTCCCCACGTTTCACTCTCCCACGTTTCACTCTCCCCACGTTTCACTCTCCCCACGTTTCACTCTCCCCACGTTTCACTCTCTCCCACGTTTCACTCTCCCCACGTTTCACTCTCCCCACGTTTCACTCTCCCCACGTTTCACTCTCCCCACGTTTCACTCTCCCCACGTTTCACTCTCCCCACGTTTCACTCTCTCCCCACGTTTCACTCTCCCACGTTTCACTCTCTCCCACGTTTCACTCTCTCCCCACGTTTCACTCTCCCCACGTTTCACTCTCCCCACGTTTCACTCTCTCCACGTTTCACTCTCCCCACGTTTCACTCTCTCCACGTTTCACTCTCCCCACGTTTCACTCTCTCCCACGTTTCACTCTCCCCACGTTTCACTCTCCCCACGTTTCACTCTCTCCCACGTTTCACTCTCCCCACGTTTCACTCTCTCCCACGTTTCACTCTCTCCCACGTTTCACTCTCCCACGTTTCACTCTCCCCACGTTTCACTCTCCCCACGTTTCACTCTCCCCACGTTTCACTCTCTCCCCACGTTTCACTCTCTCCCACGTTTCACTCTCCCCACGTTTCACTCTCTCCCACGTTTCACTCTCCCCACGTTTCACTCTCTCCCCACGTTTCACTCTCCCCACGTTTCACTCTCTCCCACGTTTCACTCTCTCCCACGTTTCACACTCCCCACGTTTCACTCTCCCCACGTTTCACTCTCCCCACGTTTCACTCTCTCCCACGTTTCACTCTCCCCACGTTTCACTCTCCCCACGTTTCACTCTCTCCCACGTTTCACTCTCTCCCCACGTTTCACTCTCTCCCCACGTTTCACTCTCCCCACGTTTCACTCTCCCCACGTTTCACTCTCCCCACGTTTCACTCTCCCCACGTTTCACTCTCCCCACGTTTCACTCTCCCCACGTTTCACTCTCTCCACGTTTCACTCTCCCCACGTTTCACTCTCTCCACGTTTCACTCTCCCCACGTTTCACTCTCCCCACGTTTCACTCTCCCCACGTTTCACTCTCTCCCACGTTTCACTCCTCACGTCCTCCCCACGTTTCACTCTCCCCACGTTTCACTCCTCCCCACGTTTCACTCTCTCCCCACGTTTCACTCTCTCCCCACGTTTCACTCTCCCCACGTTTCACTCTCTCCACGTTTCACTCTCCCCACGTTTCACTCTCTCCCACGTTTCACTCTCCCCACGTTTCACTCTCTCCCCACGTTTCACTCTCTCCCACGTTTCACTCTCCCCACGTTTCACTCTCTCCCCACGTTTCACTCTCCCACGTTTCACTCTCCCCACGTTTCACTCTCCCCACGTTTCACTCTCTCCCCACGTTTCACTCTCCCCACGTTTCACTCTCCCACGTTTCACTCTCCCCACGTTTCACTCTCTCCCCACGTTTCACTCTCTCCACGTTTCACTCTCTCCCCACGTTTCACTCTCTCCCCACGTTTCACTCTCCCCACGTTTCACTCTCTCC
The DNA here is from genome assembly GCF_035084215.1 of Heptranchias perlo. NCBI lineage: Eukaryota > Metazoa > Chordata > Chondrichthyes > Hexanchiformes > Hexanchidae > Heptranchias > Heptranchias perlo. Next base: position 76,065,969 of record NC_090336.1, read on the forward strand.
CACGTTTCACTCTCTCCCACGTTTCACTCACTCTCCCCACGTTTCACTCTCCCCACGTTTCACACTCTCCCCACGTTTCACTCTCCCCACGTTTCACTCTCCCCACGTTTCACTCTCTCCCACGTTTCACTCTCCCCACGTTTCACTCTCCCCACGTTTCACTCTCCCCACGTTTCACTCTCCCCACGTTTCACTCTCCCCACGTTTCACTCTCCCCACGTTTCACTCTCCCCCACGTTTCACTCTCTCCACGTTTCACTCTCCCCACGTTTCACTCTCCCCACGTTTCACTCTCTCCACGTTTCACTCTCTCCCACGTTTCACTCTCCCACGTTTCACTCTCCCCACGTTTCACTCTCTCCACGTTTCACTCTCCCCACGTTTCACTCTTCCCCACGTTTCACTCTCCCACGTTTCACTCTCTCCCACGTTTCACTCTCCCCACGTTTCACTCTCCCCACGTTTCACTCTCTCCCACGTTTCACTCTCTCCACGTTTCACTCTCTCCCCACGTTTCACTCTCCCCACGTTTCACTCTCCCCACGTTTCACTCTCCCCACGTTTCACTCTCCCACGTTTCACTCTCCCCACGTTTCACTCTCTCCCACGTTTCACTCTCCCCACGTTTCACTCTCTCCCCACGTTTCACTCTCCCCACGTTTCACTCTCTCCCCACGTTTCACTCTCCCCACGTTTCACTCTCCCACGTTTCACTCTCCCCACGTTTCACTCTCTCCCCACGTTTCACTCTCTCCCCACGTTTCACTCTCTCCACGTTTCACTCTCTCCCACGTTTCACTCTCCCCACGTTTCACTCTCTCCACGTTTCACTCTCCCCACGTTTCACTCTCCCCACGTTTCACTCTCTCCCACGTTTCACTCTCTCCCCACGTTTCACTCTCCCCACGTTTCACTCTCCCCACGTTTCACTCTCTCCACGTTTCACTCTCTCCCACGTTTCACTCTCTCCCCACGTTTCACTCTCCCCACGTTTCACTCTCCCCACGTTTCACTCTCCCCACGTTTCACTCTCCCCACGTTTCACTCTCTCCCCACGTTTCACTCTCTCCCACGTTTCACTCTCCCCACGTTTCACTCTCCCCACGTTTCACTCTCCCCACGTTTCACTCTCCCCACGTTTCACTCTCTCCCACGTTTCACTCTCCCCACGTTTCACTCTCCCACGTTTCACTCTCCCCACGTTTCACTCTCTCCCACGTTTCACTCTCTCCCCACGTTTCACTCTCCCCACGTTTCACTCTCTCCCACGTTTCACTCTCCCCACGTTTCACTCTCTCCCACGTTTCACTCTCCCCACGTTTCACTCTCTCCCCACGTTTCACTCTCCCCACGTTTCACTCTCCCACGTTTCACTCTCTCCCCACGTTTCACTCTCTCCCACGTTTCACTCTCCCCACGTTTCACTCTCCCCACGTTTCACTCTCCCCACGTTTCACTCTCTCCCCACGTTTCACTCTCTCCCCACGTTTCACTCTCTCCCACGTTTCACTCTCTCTCCCACGTTTCACTCTCCCACGTTTCACTCTCCCCACGTTTCACTCTCCCCACGTTTCACTCTCTCCCCACGTTTCACTCTCTCCCACGTTTCACTCTCCCCACGTTTCACTCTCTCCCACGTTTCACTCTCTCCCACGTTTCACTCTCTCCCCACGTTTCACTCTCTCCCACGTTTCACCTCTCCCCACGTTTCACTCTCCCCACGTTTCACTCTCCCCACGTTTCACTCTCTCCACGTTTCACACTCCCCACGTTTCACTCTCCCCACGTTTCACTCTCTCCCCACGTTTCACTCTCTCCCACGTTTCACTCTCCCCACGTTTCACTCTCTCCCCACGTTTCACTCTCCCCACGTTTCACTCTCCCCCACGTTTCACTCTCCCCACGTTTCACTCTCTCCCCACGTTTCACTCTCCCCACGTTTCACTCTCCCCACGTTTCACTCTCCCCACGTTTCACTCTCCCCACGTTTCACTCTCTCCCCACGTTTCACTCTCTCCCCACGTTTCACTCTCTCCCACGTTTCACTCTCCCCACGTTTCACTCTCCCCACGTTTCACTCTCCCCACGTTTCACTCTCTCCACGTTTCACTCTCTCCCACGTTTCACTCTCTCCCCACGTTTCACTCTCCCCACGTTTCACTCTCCCCACGTTTCACTCTCCCCACGTTTCACTCTCCCCACGTTTCACTCTCCCCACGTTTCACTCTCTCCCCACGTTTCACTCTCCCCACGTTTCACTCTCTCCCCACGTTTCACTCTCTCCCACGTTTCACTCTCTCCCCACGTTTCACTCTCTCCCCACGTTTCACTCTCTCCCACGTTTCACTCTCTCCACGTTTCACTCTCCCCACGTTTCACTCTCCCCACGTTTCACTCTCCCCACGTTTCACTCTCTCCACGTTTCACTCTCCCCACGTTTCACTCTCTCCCCACGTTTCACTCTCTCCCCACGTTTCACTCTCTCCCCACGTTTCACTCTCTCCCACGTTTCACTCTCCCCACGTTTCACTCTCCCCACGTTTCACTCTCTCCCACGTTTCACTCTCCCCACGTTTCACTCTCTCCCACGTTTCACTCTCCCCACGTTTCACTCTCCCACGTTTCACTCTCCCCACGTTTCACTCTCTCCCACGTTTCACTCTCTCCCCACGTTTCACTCTCTCCCCACGTTTCACTCTCTCCCACGTTTCACTCTCTCCCCACGTTTCACTCTCTCCCCACGTTTCACTCTCCCCACGTTTCACTCTCCCCACGTTTCACTCTCCCCACGTTTCACTCTCTCCCACGTTTCACTCTCTCTCCCCACGTTTCACTCTCCCCCACGTTTCACTCTCTCCCCACGTTTCACTCTCCCCACGTTTCACTCTCTCCCACGTTTCACTCTCCCCACGTTTCACTCTCTCCCCACGTTTCACTCTCTCCCACGTTTCACTCTCCCCACGTTTCACTCTCCCCACGTTTCACTCTCCTCCACGTTTCACTCTCTCCCACGTTTCACTCTCCCCCACGTTTCACTCTCCCCACGTTTCACTCTCTCCCCACGTTTCACTCTCCCCACGTTTCACTCTCTCCCCACGTTTCACTCTCCCCACGTTTCACTCTCTCCCACGTTTCACTCTCTCCCCACGTTTCACTCTCTCCACGTTTCACTCTCTCCCACGTTTCACTCTCCCCACGTTTCACTCTCTCCCACGTTTCACTCTCTCCCCACGTTTCACTCTCTCCCCACGTTTCACTCTCTCCCACGTTTCACTCTCTCCCCACGTTTCACTCTCCCCACGTTTCACTCTCTCCCCACGTTTCACTCTCCCCACGTTTCACTCTCTCCCACGTTTCACTCTCTCCCACGTTTCACTCTCCCACGTTTCACTCTCTCCCACGTTTCACTCTCCCCACGTTTCACTCTCCCACGTTTCACTCTCCCCACGTTTCACTCTCTCCCACGTTTCACTCTCTCCCCACGTTTCACTCTCCCCACGTTTCACTCTCCCCACGTTTCACTCTCCCCACGTTTCACTCTCCCCACGTTTCACTCTCCCCACGTTTCACTCTCCCCACGTTTCACTCTCTCCCCACGTTTCACTCTCTCCCCACGTTTCACTCTCCCCACGTTTCACTCTCCCCACGTTTCACTCTCTCCCACGTTTCACTCTCCCCACGTTTCACTCTCTCCCCACGTTTCACTCTCTCCCCACGTTTCACTCTCCCCACGTTTCACTCTCTCCCCACGTTTCACTCTCCCCACGTTTCACTCTCTCCCCACGTTTCACTCTCTCCCCACGTTTCACTCTCTCCCACGTTTCACTCTCTCCCCACGTTTCACTCTCTCCCACGTTTCACTCTCCCCACGTTTCACTCTCCCCACGTTTCACTCTCTCCCCACGTTTCACTCTCTCCCACGTTTCACTCTCTCCCCACGTTTCACTCTCTCCCACGTTTCACTCTCTCCCCACGTTTCACTCTCTCCCCACGTTTCACTCTCTCCCCACGTTTCACTCTCCCCACGTTTCACTCTCCCCACGTTTCACTCTCTCCACGTTTCACTCTCTCCCCACGTTTCACTCTCTCCCCACGTTTCACTCTCTCCCACGTTTCACTCTCCCACGTTTCACTCTCTCCCCACGTTTCACTCTCTCCCCACGTTTCACTCTCCCCACGTTTCACTCTCCCCACGTTTCACTCTCTCCACGTTTCACTCTCTCCCACGTTTCACTCTCTCCCCACGTTTCACTCTCTCCCCACGTTTCACTCTCTCCCACGTTTCACTCTCCCCACGTTTCACTCTCCCCCACGTTTCACTCTCTCCCCACGTTTCACTCTCCCCACGTTTCACTCTCTCCCACGTTTCACTCTCCCCACGTTTCACTCTCTCCCACGTTTCACTCTCTCCCCACGTTTCACTCTCTCCCCACGTTTCACTCTCTCCCACGTTTCACTCTCTCCCCACGTTTCACTCTCCCCACGTTTCACTCTCCCCCACGTTTCACTCTCTCCCCACGTTTCACTCTCCCACGTTTCACTCTCTCCCCACGTTTCACTCTCTCCCACGTTTCACTCTCTCCCCACGTTTCACTCTCTCCCCACGTTTCACTCTCCCCACGTTTCACTCTCCCCACGTTTCACTCTCCCCCACGTTTCACTCTCTCCCACGTTTCACTCTCTCCCCACGTTTCACTCTCTCCCCACGTTTCACTCTCTCCCACGTTTCACTCTCTCCCACGTTTCACTCTCTCCCCACGTTTCACTCTCCCCACGTTTCACTCTCTCCACGTTTCACTCTCTCCACGTTTCACTCTCTCCCACGTTTCACTCTCCCCCACGTTTCACTCTCCCCACGTTTCACTCTCTCCCCACGTTTCACTCTCTCCCCACGTTTCACTCTCTCCCCACGTTTCACTCTCTCCCCACGTTTCACTCTCCCCACGTTTCACTCTCTCCCACGTTTCACTCTCGTTCACTCTCCCCACGTTTCACTCTCTCCCACGTTTCACTCTCCCCACGTTTCACTCTCTCCCCACGTTTCACTCTCTCCCCACGTTTCACTCTCTCCCCACGTTTCACTCTCCCCACGTTTCACTCTCCCCACGTTTCACTCTCCCCACGTTTCACTCTCTCCCCACGTTTCACTCTCCCCACGTTTCACTCTCTCCCCACGTTTCACTCTCTCCCCACGTTTCACTCTCTCCCCACGTTTCACTCTCTCCCCACGTTTCACTCTCCCCACGTTTCACTCTCCCCACGTTTCACTCTCTCCCCACGTTTCACTCTCCCCACGTTTCACTCTCTCCCCACGTTTCACTCTCTCCCCACGTTTCACTCTCTCCCCACGTTTCACTCTCTCCCCACGTTTCACTCTCTCCCCACGTTTCACCTCTCCCCACGTTTCACTCTCCCCACGTTTCACTCTCTCCCACGTTTCACTCTCTCCCACGTTTCACTCTCTCCCACGTTTCACTCTCTCCTCCCCACGTTTCACTCTCTCCCACGTTTCACTCTCCCCACGTTTCACTCTCTCCCACGTTTCACTCTCTCCCCACGTTTCACTCTCTCCCCACGTTTCACTCTCTCCCCCACGTTTCACTCTCTCCCCACGTTTCACTCTCTCCCACGTTTCACTCTCCCCACGTTTCACTCTCCCCACGTTTCACTCTCTCCCACGTTTCACTCTCTCCCCACGTTTCACTCTCTCCCACGTTTCACTCTCCCCACGTTTCACTCTCTCCCCACGTTTCACTCTCTCCCACGTTTCACTCTCCCCACGTTTCACTCTCCCCACGTTTCACTCTCTCCCCACGTTTCACTCTCTCCCACGTTTCACTCTCCCCACGTTTCACTCTCTCCCCACGTTTCACTCTCCCCACGTTTCACTCTCTCCACGTTTCACTCTCTCCCCACGTTTCACTCTCTCCCACGTTTCACACTCTCCCCACGTTTCACTCTCTCCACGTTTCACTCTCTCCCACGTTTCACTCTCCCCACGTTTCACCTCTCCCCACGTTTCACTCTCCCCACGTTTCACTCTCTCCCACGTTTCACTCTCTCCCCACGTTTCACTCTCTCCCCACGTTTCACTCTCTCCCACGTTTCACTCTCCTCCCACGTTTCACTCTCTCCCACGTTTCACTCTCTCCACGTTTCACTCTCCCCACGTTTCACTCTCCCCACGTTTCACTCTCCCCACGTTTCACTCTCTCCCACGTTTCACTCTCTCCCCACGTTTCACTCTCCCCCACGTTTCACTCTCCCCACGTTTCACTCTCCCCACGTTTCACTCTCGTCCCTCCCCACGTTTCACTCTCCCCACGTTTCACTCTCTCCCACGTTTCACTCTCTCCCCACGTTTCACTCTCTCCCACGTTTCACTCTCCCCACGTTTCACTCTCTCCCTCCCACGTTTCACTCTCTCCCCACGTTTCACTCTCCCCACGTTTCTCACGTCTCTCCCCACGTTTCACTCTCCCCACGTTTCACTCTCCCCACGTTTCACACTCCCCACGTTTCACTCTCTCCCCACGTTTCACTCTCCCCACGTTTCACTCTCTCCCACGTTTCACACTCTCCCCACGTTTCACTCTCTCCCACGTTTCACTCTCTCCCCACGTTTCACCTCTCCCCACGTTTCACTCTCTCCCCACGTTTCACTCTCTCCCCACGTTTCACTCTCCCCACGTTTCACTCTCCCCACGTTTCACTCTCTCCCCACGTTTCACTCTCTCCCCACGTTTCACTCTCCCCACGTTTCACTCTCCCCACGTTTCACTCTCCCCACGTTTCACTCTCTCCCCACGTTTCACACTCTCCCCACGTTTCACTCTCCCCACGTTTCACACTCTCCCACGTTTCACTCTCTCCCCACGTTTCACTCTCTCCACGTTTCACTCTCCCCACGTTTCACTCTCTCCACGTTTCACTCTCTCCCCACGATTCACTCTCTCCCACGTTTCACTCTCCCCACGTTTCACTCTCTCCACGTTTCACTCTCCCCACGTTTCACTCTCTCCACGTTTCACTCCTCTCCCCACGTTTCACTCTCTCCACGTTTCACTCTCCCCACGTTTCACTCTCTCCCCACGTTTCACTCTCCCCACGTTTCACTCTCTCCCCACGTTTCACTCTCTCCCACGTTTCACACTCCCCACGTTTCACTCTCTCCCCACGTTTCACTCTCTCCACGTTTCACACTCTCCCCACGTTTCACTCTCTCCCACGTTTCACTCTCTCCACGTTTCACACTCCCCCACGTTTCACTCTCTCCCCACGTTTCACTCTCTCCACGTTTCACACTCTCCCCACGTTTCACTCTCCCCACGTTTCACTCTCTCCCCACGTTTCACTCTCCCCACGTTTCACTCTCCCCCACGTTTCACTCTCTCCCCACGTTTCACTCTCTCCCCACGTTTCACTCTCTCCACGTTTCACTCTCCCCACGTTTCACTCTCTCCCCACGTTTCACTCTCTCCACGTTTCACTCTCTCCCCACGTTTCACTCTCTCCCCACGTTTCACTCTCTCCCCACGTTTCACTCTCCCCACGTTTCACTCTCTCCCACGTTTCACTCTCCCCACGTTTCACTCTCCCCACGTTTCACTCTCCCCACGTTTCACTCTCCCCACGTTTCACTCTCTCCACGTTTCACTCTCCCCACGTTTCACTCTCCCCACGTTTCACTCTCTCCACGTTTCACTCTCCCCACGTTTCACTCTCTCCACGTTTCACTCTCTCTCCACGTTTCACTCTCCCCACGTTTCACTCTCCCCACGTTTCAGTCTCTCCCCACGTTTCACTCTCCCCACGTTTCACTCTCTCCCCACGTTTCACTCTCTCCCCACGTTTCACTCTCTCCCACGTTTCACTCTCCCCACGTTTCACTCTCTCCCCACGTTTCACTCTCTCCCCACGTTTCACTCTCTCCCCACGTTTCACTCTCCCCACGTTTCACTCTCTCCCACGTTTCACTCTCCCCACGTTTCACTCTCTCCCCACGTTTCACTCTCCCCACGTTTCACTCTCTCCCCACGTTTCACTCTCCCCACGTTTCACTCTCTCCACGTTTCACTCTCCCCACGTTTCACTCTCCCCACGTTTCACTCTCCCCACGTTTCACTCTCTCCCCACGTTTCACTCTCTCCCCACGTTTCACTCTCCCCACGTTTCACTCTCTCCCACGTTTCACTCTCCCCCACGTTTCACTCTCCCCACGTTTCACACTCCCCACGTTTCACTCTCTCCCCACGTTTCACTCTCTCCACGTTTCACTCTCTCCCCACGTTTCACTCTCTCCCCACGTTTCACTCTCTCCACGTTTCACTCTCCCCACGTTTCACACTCTCCCCACGTTTCACTCTCCCCACGTTTCACTCTCTCCAACGTTTCACTCTCTCCCCACGTTTCACTCTCCCCACGTTTCACACTCTCCCCACGTTTCACTCTCTCCCACGTTTCACTCTCTCCCACGTTTCACTCTCTCCCACGTTTCACTCTCCCCACGTTTCACTCTCTCCCCACGTTTCACTCTCCCCACGTTTCACTCTCCCCACGTTTCACTCTCCCCACGTTTCACTCTCTCCCCACGTTTCACTCTCTCCCCACGTTTCACTCTCCCCACGTTTCACTCTCTCCCACGTTTCACTCTCTCCCACGTTTCACTCTCTCCCCACGTTTCACTCTCTCCCCACGTTTCACTCTCTCCACGTTTCACTCTCCCCACGTTTCACTCTCCCCCCACGTTTCACTCTCCCCACGTTTCACTCTCTCCACGTTTCACTCTCCCCACGTTTCACTCTCCCCCACGTTTCACTCTCCCCCCACGTTTCACTCTCCCCACGTTTCACTCTCTCCCCACGTTTCACTCTCCCCACGTTTCACTCTCTCCCCACGTTTCACTCTCTCCCCACGTTTCACTCTCTCCCCACGTTTCACTCTCTCCCCACGTTTCACTCTCTCCCCACGTTTCACTCTCTCCCCACGTTTCACTCTCTCCCCACTTTTCACTCTCTCCCCACTTTTCACTCTCCCCACGTTTCACTCTCTCCACGTTTCACTCTCCCCCACGTTTCACTCTCCCCACGTTTCACTCTCCCCACGTTTCACTCTCCCCACGTTTCACTCTCTCCCCACGTTTCATCTCTCCCACGTTTCACTCTCCCCACGTTTCACTCTCCCCACGTTTCACTCTCTCCCCACGTTTCACCTCTCTCCCCACGTTTCACTCTCTCCCCACGTTTCACTCTCTCCACGTTTCACTCTCTCCCACGTTTCACTCTCCCACGTTTCACTCTCCCCACGTTTCACTCTCCCCACGTTTCACTCTCCCCACGTTTCACTCTCCCCACGTTTCACTCTCTCCCCACGTTTCACTCTCCCCACGTTTCACTCTCCCCACGTTTCACTCTCCCCACGTTTCACTCTCTCCCCACGTTTCACTCTCCCCCACGTTTCACTCTCCCCACGTTTCACTCTCTCCCACGTTTCACTCTCCCCACGTTTCACTCTCCCCACGTTTCACTCTCTCCCCACGTTTCATTCTCTCCACGTTTCACTCTCCCCACGTTTCACTCTCTCCCCACGTTTCACTCTCTCCCCACGTTTCACTCTCCCCACGTTTCACTCTCTCCCCACGTTTCACTCTCCCCACGTTTCACTCTCCCCACGTTTCACACTCCCCACGTTTCACTCTCTCCCACGTTTCACTCTCCCCACGTTTCACTCTCTCCCCACGTTTCACACTCTCA